>NC_061512.1:28257767-28557767 GCF_022539505.1 Lolium rigidum
ATAGTTGACCTCGTAATGATGGTACTGCTTGCAAGACTTCCAGGAAACAGCGCCACCTCCAAGTGTGAACAAATAACCACTTGTGGCCTTAGTCTCATCAGCGTCAGATATCCAATTTGCATCACTATAACCCTCAAGTACCCTTGGATACCCAGTATAGTGAATGCCATAACTCGCAGTGCTTTTCAAATAGCGCAAAACTCTTTCAAGAGCATGCCAATGAACATCTCCAGGTCTAGACACAAAACGGTTGAGTTTACTTACCGCAAAGGAGATGTTAGGCCTCGTGGCGCTGGCTAAATACATAAGCGAGCCAATGATCTGCGAGTATCGCAATTGATCTCTAGCAATTCTTTTATTCTTACGAATTATCACACTAGGATCATAAGGCGTTGGAGAAGATTTACAGTCGCTATACCCGAAGCGACTTAGGATCTTTTCCACATAGTGGGACTGAACCAATGTAATCCCACCATCGTCATCCTTCAGCAGACTTGATGTTTAAGATCACATCGCCTACTCCCAAGTCCTTCATCTCAAAACAACGAGATAGGAACTCCTTGACCTCCTTAATCACAGTAAGGTTGGTCCCGAATATCAATATGTCATCGACATAGAGACAAAGAATAACTCCCTCGCCCCCACCATGGCGATAGTATACACACTTGTCAGCTTCGTTTACAACAAAGCCTTCAGCGGTTAAAGTTCTTTCAAACTTCTCATGCCACTCGCTAGGCGCTTGCTTAAGCCCATATAAAGATTTCAGTAATTTACACACCTTTCCTTCTTGACCATCTACTACAAATCCATCGAGGCTGCTCCATATAAATTTCCTCTTCAAGCTCTCCATTTAGGAAAGCAGTCTTAACATCCATTTGATGAACGAGAAGACCATGTGAGGCAGCCAAGGATAGTAGCACTCGAATGGTGGTCAATCCGGCAACAGGTGAGTATGTATCAAAGAAATCTTCACCTTCTTTCTCGGGTATAACCCTTGGCCACAAGACGTGCCTTGTACTTTTCAATAGTACCATCGGGCCTAAGCTTTTTCTTGAACACCCACTTGCATCCTACAGGTTTGCACCCATAAGGACGATCGATAACCTCCCAAGTTCCATTAGCTAAGATGGAATCCATCTCGCTACGGACAGCTTCCTTCCAGTAGTCAGCATCCCGAGATGCATAGGCTTACGAAATAGAAGTGGGAGTATCATCCACGAGGTACACAATGAAATCGTGACCAAAGGACTTTGCAGTCCTCTCTGTCTCTTGCTCCTTTTGGGAGCTTCACTATCCTCCTCCACAGGGATTATCAAAGTGTTCTATAGCCATGGTAGGTTCAGGAAATAATTCTCGAGTAGATGAACTGGGCATCTCCCGAATTGATGAGCTAGACGTTTCTTTCATAGGAAAGATGTCCTCAAAGAAAGTCGCATCATTCGACTCCATAATTGTGCCAACATGCATGTCAGATACCTCTGATTTTACTATCAAAAATCTGTATCCAATGCTATGAAATGCATATCCCAGAAGAACACAATCCACGGTTTTTGGTCCAAGCTTGCGCTTCTTGGGTATCGGCACATTTACTTTCGCCATACAGCCCCAAGTTCGTAGGTAAGAGAGTTTCAACCTTTTCCTTTCCCATTCCTCAAAAGGGGTAATGGTTTTGTTCTTTGTGGGGACACGGTTTAGGACATGACATGCAGTCAATATCGCCTCCCCCACCATGCCTTGGATAGACCCGATGTATCTAACATGGCGTTAACGAAATCAGTTAGAGTACGGTTCTTTCTTTCGGCCACCCCATTTGACTGAGGTGAGTAGGGAGGCGTCCTCTCATGGATAATACCATGTTCTGCACAAAAAGAATCAAACTCGTTGGAAAAATACTCTCCTCCACGATCGGACCTTAGCCGTTTGATCTTTCGATCAAGTTGGTTTTCTGCTTCAGTTTTAAAGATTTTGAAGTGATTAAGAGCTTCATCTTTAGATTTCAGGAGGTACACATAACAATATCGAGTAGAGTCATCAATTAAATTCATGAAGTATCTTTTTCCTCCTTTCGTCAATTCACCATTCATTTCACAAAGATCCGAATGTATAAGCTCCAGCGGTGCCAAGTCTCTTGCCTCCGCAGTCTTGTGAGACTTACGTGGTTTCTTAGCTTGCACACATACTTGGCACTTGGATTTCTTGACAATAGCAAATTTCAGAATTATATTCATATTCGCTAGCCGCGTCATGCACCCAAAATTAATATGACAAAGTCGTGAATGCCAAATATCGGACTCACTATCATTGCAAACATGATTAATAATTTGAGTACATAAGTCTGACAGAGATAAGCGGAACAAGCCTCCGCACACATAACCTTTTCCAACAAATTGTCCACACTTGGAAATTACAACTTTATTGGACTCAAAAACCAACTTAAAACCATCTCGACATAAAAGTGATCCGCTAACGAGATTCTTATTAATTGATGGAACGTGCTGCACATTCTTCGACTGGATGGTCTTTCCCGAAGTAAACTTCAGATCCACCGTACCAACACCACGAACAGAAGCACGTGAGCCGTTTCCCATCAGCACGGAGCAAGTCCTTGCGACCTGATAAGAAGAAAACATAGAGACATCAGAACATACATGTGTATTGGCTCCGGTGTCTATCCACCAATCAGGAGAATTACATACTGAAAGGACGAGTAGGAGAAATACCGTACCCAACGTCCTTCATCTCAGTATCAACACCAATAACAACATTTGCGGACTTGCCGCTGTTCTCACACCGATCATGGCGTTACGGGCAATCGAGGAGCCCAATGTCCGGGGAGCGCCACAAACATGGCAGTTCCCTTTCTTCTTATAAGGAGTCTTCCTCTTGAAGTTGGTTGAGTTGGAGGCTTTGTTCTTCACGTCAAACTTGCCTTTTCCATTGTTCTTATTCTTAGACTTGTGAGATTGGAAGTTCTTCTTCTGTACCACATTGGCACTAGAACCTCCCTCAAAAGTACGAGCACGTGTGTCCTTTGCTCTCGCCTTCTCTTCCACATGAAGCGAGCCAATGAGATCCGAAACGGAAAACTCTTGTCTCTTATGTTTCAGAGAAGTAGCAAAGTTCCTCCACGAGGGAGGAAGCTTGGCAATAATGCCTCCGGCCACAAATTTGTCCGGTAAGGTACACTTAAACTGCTCGACCTCTTTGGCAAGGGACTGAATCTCATGAGCCTGCTCAACCACGGAGCGCTCATCAGTCATCCTGTAGTCATAGTATTGCTCCATGACGTACAGTTCAGTGCCAGCGTCCGAGACCCCAAATTTGGCCTCGAGCGCATCCCACGCATCTTTACCATGGTCGAAAGCCATGTAAGGGTCAACAATGTTGTCCCCAAGAATGCTGAACAAGGCCACCTTAAACATGGCGTCGACCTTCTGAAACTTTTCCTGCTCCTCTGCAGAGAGAGGCCCCTCAGGTCTAGCATCTGCGGCGCTAAAACAGCCTAGGTTTGTAAACCATAGAACTGCCTTTGTGCGCCACCTCTTGTAATGCATACCATCAAAGAGGGGAGGTCGAGTAGCGGCAGCAACGCTGCTTCAATTGATTTGCCTAAGATCAGGTTTTTGGATTGTTGAATATATAAGCAAATATCCATATGAAATAATCCGTACAAGTAAATGATAAATCATGACTACGAAAATAACAAATAAACTAATCATGCAGACTAGTAAGGTAGATGAACAGATCACATGTAAACTAGACAAACCGATCGCATCTACCACATAAACTAGAAGAAGGAACTCTAACAGAAACTGAAAGAGAAACGACAAGATCACATACTTCGCAGCAGCGTCGTTGTCGCCCATGTTGAGGTTGTCGAAGAAGTCGCTGAGGTCCGGGAAGAAGTTGTCGGTGTGGAGGAACTCGTCGTCCGATGACGACGTCGTGATGCCGCAGTCGCGCCTGAGCGCTCCCCAAAAACCTGATTGCCCCTCACCCGTACAGGTTCACGAGAGGCAGGGTTCCGGAGGCCTACTGTCCCGGCAGTCGGTGCACGCCGACGGACGGGATGAGGAAGACGAAGGCGGCGGCGCAATGAACTGGAAACTGGTAGTCGCATATGTGTCTCGTTTAGACTAGGGTTGGAGTCCGCGCTTATATAGTGCGGTTCGGGAAGGTCGTGGGGCGCAGCCCACGTCCGAGTCGGCACAGCCACGATCCAGAAAAACCGGAAGGCAAAACGGCTGAGTAACGCATCCGTTAATGACTCAAAATTGATTACACAATTAAGATAAGCTCGGCTCGGCGAGATTCCCGCAACCCACGGCGCGTCGTGACGTGTCGTGACGAGGCGAGGCGAGGCGGGGCGGGCGGCGGAGGAGGAGGAGTGCGCGAGGGCTC
Source organism: Lolium rigidum (assembly GCF_022539505.1). Lineage (NCBI taxonomy): Eukaryota > Viridiplantae > Streptophyta > Magnoliopsida > Poales > Poaceae > Lolium > Lolium rigidum. Next base: position 28,262,169 of record NC_061512.1, read on the forward strand.
TCTCTCTTCTCACTCACTTACTAGGACTAGAACAGCCCACCTTATATACCACTCCAACCCTCTCCCAACTAGCAATGTGGGACTAAACTTCAGCCCCCACTAGTGCAGCTACTGATTATTGGAGTGGGCCATGTGAGTTTCAGAATTTGATAATGGGCCATGGGCCAAAGGCCAAATGCCCCAAATTCCAGCACATACTTCCTCATGAGCTATAAAACATTGACACAAATCAGAGGTGATAAATTTTGAATTATTTAAAGGTAGCACTCAAGCAATTTACTTTGGAATGGCGGAGAAATACCATGTAGTAGGTAGGTATGGTGGACACAAATGGAATAGTGGTTGGCTCAAGGATTTTGGATGCATGAGAAGTATTCCCTCTCAATACAAGGCTTAGGCTAGCAAGGTTATTTGAAACAAACACAAGGATGAACCGGTGCAGCAAAACTCACATAAAAGACATATTGTAAACATTATAAGACTCTATACCGTCTTCCTTGTTGTTCAAACTCAATACTAGAAATTATCTAGACTTTAGAGAGACCAATTATGCAAACCAAATTTTAGCAAGCTCTTTGTATTTCTTCATTAATAGGTGCAAAGTATATGCAAGAGCTTAAACATGAGCACAAAAATTGCCAAGTATCACATTATTCAAGACATTTTACCAATTACTACATGTAGCATTTTCCGTTTCCAACCATATAACAATGAACGAAGCAGTTTCAACCTTCGCCATGAACATTAAAAGTAAAGCGAAGAACACAAGTGTTCAGATGAAAAAACGGAGCGTGTCTGTCTCCCACACAAGCATGAATTTATTCAGAGAACTAAGATAACAAACGAAAATAAAAGCACACAGACGCTCCAAGTAAAGTACATAAGATGTGACCGAATAAAAATATAGTTTCAAGAGAAGAAACCTGATAATTTGTCGATGAAGGAGGGGATGCCTTGGGCATCCCCAAGCTTAGATGCTTGAGTCTTCTTGAAATATGCAGGGATGAACCACGGGGGCATCCCCAAGCTTAGACTCTTCACTCTTCTTGATCATAGTATATCATCCTCCTCTCTTGACCCTTGAAAACTTCCTCCACACCAAACTCGAAACAAACTCATTAGAGGGTTAGTGCATAATCAAAAATTCACATGTTCAGAGGTGACACAATCATTTTTAACACTTCTGGACATTGCCCAAAGCTACTGGAAGGTAATGGAACAAAGAAATCCACCCAACACAACGAAAGAAGCAATGCGAAATAAAAGGCAGAATCTGTCAAAACAGAACAGTCCGTAAAGACGAATTTTATTGAGGCACCAGACTTGCTCAGATGAAAATTCCCACATTGAATGAAAGTTGCGTACATATCTGAGGATCACTCACGTAAATTGGCATAATTTTCTGAGTTACCTACAGAGAATTAGTACCAGATTCGTGACAGCAAGAAATCTGTTTCTGCGCAGTAATCCAAATCTAGTATAAACCTTACTATCAAAGACTTTACTTGGCACAACAATGCAACAAAATTAAGATAAGGAGAGGTTGCTACAGTAGTAACAACTTCCAAGACACAAATACAAAATAAAATTACTGTAACAAAATAAACACATGGGTTATCTCCCAAGAAGTTCTTTCTTTATAGCCATTAAGATGGGCTCAGCAGTTTTAATGATGCACTCGCAAGAAATAAGAGTTGAAGCAAAAGAGAGCATCAAGAAGCAAATTCAAAACAAATTTAAGCCTAACATGCTTCCTATGCATAGGAATCTTGTAAATAAACAAATTCATGAAGCATAATGCAACAAGCATAGAAAGATAAAACAAGTGCAGCTTCAAGATTTTCAGCAAAAAGAGAGGTGTTTTAGTAACATGAAAATTTCTACAACCATATTTTCCTCTCTCATAATAATATCCAGTAGCATCATGAGCAAACTCAACAATATAACTATCAAATGAAACATTCTTATCATGAGTCTCATGCATAAAATTATTACTCTCCACATAAGCATAATCAATTTTATTAGTTGTAGTGGGAGCAAATTCAACAAAGTAGCTATCATTATTATTCTCATCAAGTGTAGGAGGCATAGTATAATCACAACAAAATTTACTCTCCATAGTAGGTGGCACCAAAAGACCACTATCATTATAATCATCATAAATAGGAGGCAAAGTATCATCAAAGAAAATTTTCTCCTTAATGCTTGGGGGACTAAAAAGATCTTAAAAACCAGCTTCCCCAAGCTTAGAACTTTCTATATCATTATCAACAATGGTGTTCAAAGCGTTCATACTAATATGTTCCATAGGTTTTTTAATTTTCGCATCAAACCATCCATGTCTTAAATCAGGAAATAGAATAAGAAGCTCATTGTTGTCCATTATGCCTAACTAGTGTAAACAAGAAACAAAAAGATGCAATTGCAGGATCTAAAGGAAATAGCTTCGAGCACACACACAACGGCGCCGAGAAAAGTACTTTACCCGGGACCGAAGTATGAGAGCCTTTTACCTTTCCTCCCCGGCAACGGCGCCGTAAAAGTGCTTGATGTCTACGGGTGCTTCTATTCTTGTAGACAAGTGTTGGGCCTCCAAGAGCAGAGGTTTGTAGAACAGCGAAGCAAGTTTCCCTTAAGTGGATCACCCAAGGTTTATCGAACTCACGGAGGAAGAGGTCAAAGATATCCCTCTCAAGCAACCCCGCAACCACAAAGCAAGAAGTCTCTTGTGTCCCCAACACACCTAATAGGTGCACTAGTTCGGCGAAGAGATAGTGAAATACAGGTGGTATGAATAAATGCGAGCAGTAGCAACGGCACCGGAAAAGTGCTTTGCTGTCCGGGACTGGTGTGTGGTTGATGGTGGTAATATTGTGGACGTAGAGATGCATAGAAACAAGTAAACAAGCAGCGATAGCGATATTTAGGAACAAGGCCTAGGGATCATACTTTCACTAGTGGACACTCTCAATCATTGATCACATAACAGAATAAATAGATAAATGCTAGACTCTACACCCTCTTGTTGGATGATGAACACCACTAACTGTGTAGGATTACACGAACCCTCAATGCCGGAGTTAACAAGCTCCACAATATTCAATGTTCATATTTAAATAACCTTAAAGTGCATAATAGATCAACATAACCAAACCAAGTACTAACATAGCATGCACACTGTCACCTTCACACTACGAAAGGAGGAATAGATCACATCAATACTATCATAGCAATAGTTAACTTCATAATCTACAAGAGATCACAATCATAGCCTACGCCAAGTACTACACGATGCACACACTGTCACCATTACACCGTGCAGGAGGAATAAGCTACTTTAATAACATCACTAGAGTAGCACACAGATATATTGTGATACAAAACACATTGCAATCATAAAGAGATATAAATAAGCACTTCACTATGCCATTCATAACAGTGAATAAGTATTCTATGAAATATAGCCTAAGAGACCCACACGGTGCACACACTGTCACCTTTACACACGTGGGACAAGGAGTCTCCGGAGATCACATAAGTAAAATCCACTTGACTAGCATAATGACATCTAGATTACAAGCATCATCATATGAATCTCAATCATGTAAGGCAGCTCATGAGGTTATTGTATTGAAGCACATAGGAGAGAGATTAACCACATAGCTACCGGTACAGCCCCGAGCCTCGATGGAGAACTACTCCCTCCTCATGGGAGACAGCAGCGTTGATGAAGATGGCGGTGGTGTCGATGGAGGAGCCTTCCGGGGGCACTTCCCCATCCCGGCGGCGTGTCGGAACGAGACTCCCGTCCCACGCATCTTGGCTTCGCGATGGCGGCGGCTCCGGAAGGTTTTCTCCGGTTTCGTCGAACGTGATAGGGTTTTCGCGACGGAGACCTTAAGTAGGCGGAAGGGCGGCCTCGGAGGGGCCTCGGTGGGCCCACACACTAGGGGGCGCGCCCCACCCCTTGGCCGCGCCGCCCGGCGTGTGGGGCCCACTCGGCTCCTCTCCGGTACTTCATCGATGCTCTGGAACCTTCCGGGAAAAATAGGATGTTGGGCGTTGATTTCGTCCGATTCCGAGAATATTTCCTTACTAGGATTTCTAAAACCAAAAACAGCAGAAAACAACAACTGGCACTTCGGCATCTCGTCAATAGGTTAGTTCCGGAAAACGCATCAAAACGATGTAAAGTGTGTATAAAACATGTAAGTATCATCATAAAAGTAGCATGGAACATAATAAATTATAGATACGTTTGAGACGTATCACTCAACAAGCAACTTATTAAGAAACAAGACACATAAGTACATATTCTTCACCACAATAGTTTTTAAGCTATTTTTCCCATGAGCTATATATTGCAAAGACAAAGAATAGAAATTTTAAAGATAGCACTCAAGTAATGTACTTTGGAATGACGGAGAAATACCATGTAGTAGGTAGGTATGGTGGACACAAATGGCATGGTTATTGGCTCAAGGATTTGGATGCACGAGAAGAATTCCTCTCAATACAAGGCTAGGCTAGCAAGGTTGTTTGAAGCAAACTCAAGTATAAAAGGTGCAGCAAAGCTCACATATGAATATATTGTAACTATTATAAGACTTTACATTGTCTCCTTGTTGTTCAAACACCTCAACCGAAAAATATCTAGACTCTAGAGATCAATCATGCAAACCAAATTTTAACAAGATCTATGTAGTTATTCATTAATGGGTACAAGGTACATGATGCAAGAGCTTAAACATGATCTATATGAGCACAACAATTGCCAAGTATCACATTATTCAAGACATTAAACTATTTACCACATGCGGCATTTTCCGTTTCCAACCATATAGCAATGAATGAAGTAGTTCAAATTTCGCAATGAACTTTAAAGATGAAGCTAAGAACATATGTGTTCATACGAAACAGCGAAGCATGTCTCTCTCCCAAACAAATAATGCTAGGATCCGAATTTATTCAAACGAAACAAAAAATAAAAACAAACAGACGCTCCAAGTTAAGCACATAAGATGTGACGGAATAAAAATATAGTTTCACTAGAGGAACCTGATAAGTTGTCGATGAAGAAGGGATGCCTTGGGCATTCCCAAGCTTAGACGCTTGAGTCTTCTTAAAATATGCAGGGATGAACCACGGGGCATCCCCAAGCTATGACTTTTCACTCTTCTTGATCATATTGTATCATCCTCCTCTCTTGACCCTTGAAAACTTCCTCCACACCAAACTCGAAACAAACTCATTAGAGGGTCAGTGCATAATTCATATATTCAGAGGTGACATAATCATTCTTAAGATTTCTGGACATTGCACAAAGCTACTGAAAGTTAATGGAACAAAGAAATCCATCAAACATAGCAAAACAGGCAATGCGAAATAAAAGGCAGAATCTGTCAAAACAGAACAGTTCGAAAAGACGAATTTTAAAGTGGCACCAGACTTGCTCAGATGAAAATGCTCAAATTGAATGAAAGTTGCGTACATATCTGTGGATCACGCACGTAAATTGGCAGATTTTTTGATTTTTCTACAGAGACTACTGCTCAAATTCGTGACAGCGAGAAATCTGTTCCTGCGTAGTAATCCAAATCTAGTATTGGCTTTACTATCAAAGACTTTACTTGGCACAACAATGCAATAAAATAAAGATAAGGAGAGGTTGTTACAGTAGTAAACAACTTCCAGGACTCAAATATAAAATAAAGTGCAGAAGTAAAATAATGGGTTGTCTCCCATAAGCGCTTTTCTTTAACGCCTTTCAGCTAGACGCAGAAAGTGTGAATCAAGTAACATCAAGAGACGAAGTATCAACATCATAACTTGTTCTAATAATAGAATCATAAGGTAAATTCATTCTCTTTCTAGGGAAGTGTTCCATACCTTTCTTGAGAGGAAATTGATATTTAATATTACCTTCCTTCATATCAATGGTAGCACCAACAGTTCGAAGAAAAGGTCTTCCCAATGTAATGGGACAAGATGCATTGCATTCAATATCCAAGACAACAAAATCAACGGGGACAAGGGTATTGTTAACCATAATACGAACATTATCAATCCTCCCCAAAGGTTTCTTTATAGCATTATCAACAAGATTAACATCCAAATAACAATTTTTCAATGGTGGCAAGTCAAGCATATCATAAATTTTCTTAGGCATAACGGAAATACTTGCACCAAGATCACATAAAGCATTACAATCAAAATCATTGACCCTCATCTTAATGATGGGCTCCCAACCATCTTCTAACTTCCTAGGAATAGAAGTTTCAAGTTTTAGTTTCTCTTCTCTAGCTTTTATGAGAGCATTTGTAATATGTTTTGTAAAGGCCAAATTTATAGCACGAGCATTGGGACTTTTAGCAAGCTTTTGTAAGAACTTTATAACTTCAGAGATGTGACAATCATCAAAGTCTAAACCATTATGATCTACAGCAATAGGATCATTATCCCCAATATTTTGAAAAATTTCAGCAGTTTTATCAATTTCAGCAGTTTTAGCAGTTTCAGGCAATTTTGTACGCTTTGCACTAGGAGTAGTAACATTGCCAACACCAATTATTTTACCATTGATAGTAGGAGGTGTAGCAACATGTGAATCATTAACATTACTAGTGGTGGTAATAGCCCAAACTTTAGCTACATTATTCTCTTTAGCTAGTTTATCGTTTTCTTCTCTTTCCCACCTAGCATGCAATTCGGCCATCAATCTAATATTCTCATTAATTCGAACTTGGATGGCATTTGCTGTAGTAACAATTTTATTATCAATATCCTTATTAGGCATAACTTTCAATTTTAAAAGATCAACATCAGAGGCAAGACTATCAACCTTAGAAGCAAGAATATCAATTTTATCAAGCTTTTCCTCAACAGATTTGTTAAAAGCAGTTTGTGTACTAGTAAATTCTTTAAGCATGGCTTCAAGACCAGGGGGTACACTCCTATTATTGTTGTAAGAATTCCCATAAGAATTACCATAACTATTACCATTAGCAGAAGGATATGGCCTATAGTTGTTACCGGAATTATTCCTATAAGCATTGTTGTTGAAATTATTATTTTTAATGAAGTTCACATCAACATGTTCTTCTTGGGCAACCAATGAAGCTAAAGGAACATTATTAGGATCAACATTAGATCTACCATTCACAAGCATAGACATAATAGCATCAATCTTATCACTCGAGGAGGAGGTTTCTTCAACAGAATTTACCTTCTTACCTTGTGGAGCTCTTTCCGTGTGCCATTCGAGTAATTTGTCATCATATCATCAAGAAGCTTTGTTGCTGCCCCCAAAGTGATGGACATAAAGGTACCTCCAGCAGCTGAATCCAATAGGTTCCCGCGAAGAAAAATTCAATCCTGCATAAAAGGTTTGGATGATCATCCAAGTAGTCAGTCCATGGGTTGGGCAATTCTTTACCAAAGATTTAATTCTCTCCCATGCTTGAGCAACATGTTCATTATCTAATTGCTTAAAATTCATTATGCTACTTCTCAAAGATATAATTTTAGCGGGAGGATAATATCTACCAATAAAAGCATCCTTACATTTAGTCCATGAATCAATACTATTTCTAGGCAAGAGATAGCAACCAATCTTTAGCTCTTCCTCTTAAAGAGAAAGGAAACAATTTTAATTTTATAATGTCACCATCTACATCCTTATACTTTTGCATTTCACATAGTTCAACAAAATTATTAAGATGGGCAGCGAGCATCATCGGAACTAACACCGGAAAATTGCTCTCTCATAACAAGATTCGGTAAAACGGGTTTAATTTCAAAGAATTCTCATCGTAGTAGCAGGTGGGGCAATAGGTGTGCATAAGAAATCATTATTATTTGTGCTAGTGAAGTCACACAACTTAGTATTTTCAGGAGTACCCATTTTAGCAGTAGTAAATAAAGCAAACTAAATAAAGTAAATGCGAGTAACTAATTTTTTTGTGTTTTCGATATAGAGAACAAGACAGTAAATAAAGTAAAGCTAGCAACTAATTTTTTTGTGTTTTTGATATAGAGAGCAAACAAAGCAATAAATAAAGTAAAGTAAAGCAAGACAAAAACAAAGTAAAGAGATTGGAAGTGGAGACTCCCCTTGCAGCATGTCTTGATCTCCCCGACAACGGCGCCAGAAATTTGCTTGATGCGTGTAGTTGACACGTCCGTTGGGAACCCCAAGAGGAAGGTGTGATGCGCACAGCAGCAAGTTTCCCTCAGTAAGAAACCAAGGTTTAATCAAACCAGTAGGAGTCAAGAAGCACGTTGAAGGTTGATGGCGGAGGAGTGTAGTGCGGCGCAACACCATGGATTCCGGCGCCAACGTGGAACCTGCACAACACAATCACAGAACTTTTCCCCAACGTAACAGTGAGGTTGTCAATCTCACCGGCTTGCTGTAAACAAAGGATTAGATGTATAGTGTGGATGATGATGGTTGTTTGCGAAGAACAGTAAAGAACAATTGCAGCAGATTGTATTTCAGATGTAAAGAATAGGACCGGGGTCCACGGTTCACTAGTGGTGTCTCTCCCATAAGATAGCAGGATGTTGGGTGAACAAATTACGGTTGGGCAATTGACAAATAAAGAAGGCATAACAATGCACATACATATATCATGATGAGTACTATGAGATTTAATCGGGGCATTACGACAAAGTACATAGACCGCTATCCGGCATGCATCTATGCTTAAAAAGTCCACCTTCGAGGTTATCATCCGAACCCCCTCCGGTATTAAGTTGTAAACAACGGACAATTGCATTAAGTATGGTGCGTAATGTAATCAACACAAATATCCTTAGACAAAGCATCGATGTTTTATCCCTAGTGGCAACGGCACATCCACAACCTTAGAACTTTACGTCCATTGTCCCAGATTTAATGGAGGCATGAACCCACTATCGAGCATAAATACCCCCTCTTGGAGTCATAAGTATCAACTTGGCCAGAGCCTCTACTAGCAACGGAGAGCATGCAAGAACATAAACAACATATATGATAGATTGATAATCAACTTGACATAGTATTCAATATTCATCGGATCCCAACAAACACAACATGAAGGATTACAGATAGATGATCTTGATCATGATAGGCAGCTCACAAGATCTATCATGATAGCACAATGAGGAGAAGACAACCATCTAGCTACTCGCTATGGACCCATAGTCCAGGGGTGAACTACTCACACATCGATCCGGAGGCGATCATGGCGATGAAGAGACCTCCGGGAGATGATTCCCCTCTCCGGCGAGGGTGCCGGAGGCGATCTCCTGAATCCCTCGAGATGGGATTGGCGGCGGCGGCGTCTCTGGAAGGTTTTCCGTATCGTGGCTCTCGGTACTGGGGGTTTCGCGACGAAGGCTTTAAGTAGGCGGAAGGGTAGGTCAAGGGGCGTCACGGGGGACCCACACAACAGGCTGGCGCGGCTAGGGCCTGGGCCGCGCCGCCTTGTTGTGTCGTCGCCTCGTGGCCCCACTTCGTTTCCTCTTCGGACTTCTGGAAGCTTCGTGCAAAAATAGGACCCTGGGCGTTGATTTCGTCCAATTCCGAGAATATTTCCTTACTAGGATTTCTGAAACCAAAAACAGCAGAAACGACAGAATCGGCTCTTCGGCATCTCGTCAATAGGTTAGTGCCGAAAAATGCATAAATATGACATATAATGTGTATAAAACATGTGAGTATCATCATAAAAGTAGCATGAAACATAAGAAATTATAGATACGTTTGGGACGTATCAGGGATCACCTTGCCTTAAACCTTTTTTTTGTTTGAAAGTATCTACCAATATCATCATTGACTTTGATGGCGTCACCTCCTCCAAAAACAAAGTTATTAATTAAAGCGCGCCACTCCTCAGAAAAACCTTTCATCCGGAGAGTTTGCTGAAGGAACGACCATTTAACTTTATCATAGGATTTTTCGAAGTCGATCTTAAGGATAACCCCATTCAACTTTTTGCAATGCAACTCATGGATTGTTTCATGCAGCGTGACGATTCCATCTAGGATATATCATCCTTGCAATCAACGGGTTATTTAAACAGGAAAATCTTAACTTCACTTGGAAAAAAGGCTGGTCAGAGTCTTCTTTTTTCAAGATTGATGAAGGAGGAACCTTGGGGCAACATATGCCGGCCGGTTCATCCACGCATTTTCCGGTTGTAAGAGCATGTCTAACAAGGCCCCGTATTTTTTCGCCCCTTAAAACGCGAGTAGAGGGCCATGTATTCACTTTTCGCCGGCCGAAAACTCGGACTAGCTAGCAGAACCCGTATCCCCACCCCGCAAAACAGAATATTCTGTTTTACGGGGTGGGGATACGGGTTCTGCTAGCTCGTCCGAGTTTTCGACCCATCAAAACAGGGTTTTAGACAACAATTTGCACAACAATTTCAGATCAAACATAGCACATCCAAAATATGTGATGCATAATTCATAGTTTTTAACATCACAACGCGATCATAGGCAATGTTCAAGCCACGGAAGTTCCCAAATGTGATCAACCATCAATGAGTCCATCGCCAGTGGCGCCACCACTCGCCGGAAACTCACCTTCAGCACTTGCAGCACGAGCTTCACGCGCAGCCTTCTTCCTCGCCATGATGTCATCCTTGGTCTCCTTCCACCACGCCAGCTGATGCTCGTCCATGCTGTCGGTGTGAATCATCATGATATCACTCTCCTCGGCCGAGAGCTCCTTCATGGCCTTGGCTTCTTTGAGTGCGATCATCCTCAAGTCAAGCTCGGCCTTCAACTTGGCATCTTCCCGCCTTGCTTCCACCTTGGCAAGCTTGACCTCCTTCTTCTTCTCGGTGATGAGGAGCTTGGTCTCCAATATCTTCATCGTCAATGCCTCCTTGGACTTCATGAGTTGATCCAACTTCTCCCGGAAGCTAGCTGCTTCGCCTTCTACCTTGACCCTCTCCTTGGCTTTCTTGTTTCCCTCGGGCTTGCCGGCGTTTCTCGCACTCAATTCCTCTGCTTCATCATCCATGGTGAGTAGTGCCTCCTTTTGCACTTTGGTTCGTTGTCCCTCAACATCCACTTAGGAAGATGTTGAAGAATGGAAAAGCAATGTTGAAATTGAAATTCCTTTCTTGGAGCCGGCCATGTCCTTGTACCGGGCTTGAGCATACTTGGGCTGCACAACAATATTATGTGATGTTTGCACATGATCAACACATATGGATAGCAACAAACAAGGAAAACTTACATAGTCCTCCGGCACGCATCCACTAGGGGGTTGTCGGCCACTTGATCCATGGCAGCACTCCAACGAGAACAAGCTGGTTTGATGATGTTCCATCGGCCTTCAAGGGAGCGGTAGGATCTGTCGGCCATGCTCTTGGTGCGAGGCTTTAGCTGGTGGTAGAGATCCTCAATGCGCTGCCAATAGCGCTTGCCGCCTTGGTCCACTCCGGTGCACGCATCCATCCCCACCTTGCTCCAAGCACGGACCAAGATGGCGTCTTCGATCTCGCTGTAGTTCGCCGTGCCTGGCTTCGGCGTCGACGAAGAACCGGCGGCAGCCGGATCAACCTCAACCACCTCCTCCTCGTCACCATCATCATCCTCCTCGTCATCAATCTCTTCGACGTTGCACTCCCCCATCGAATGCATCGATGCCGGTGTCCAAATTCACCGCGGATTCGTTGAGCATGTCCATGTACGATGTTGTGGACTCAACATCGAACACCTTGTCTACGTCCATGGTGGGTGGCGGCAGCGCGGGCGGCGCATCGGACGGAACGGAGGGAGGAGGGGTCGTGGCCTTGGAGGGCGATGGAGGCGCGAGGCCGATGCGGCTGATTGCCTTTGTCCTCACCTTGGCCGGCGCGGCGCCCCTCGGCCTGGCCGCCTTGGTCTTCATCCTGCCCCCTTCTTGGCTGTCGGCGGGGCTTCGGCTGGCGAAGCTGCGGCCGCCGCAGGTGCTTCGAAGAATTGCTTCGGAATCCTCTTCCTCTTCGACGGGATGGTGGCGGAGATCATGGCCGACACGACGCCGGCGTTCGGCGGACCTCCGACGGGGACATCAACCACCGCGGCCGAAGGAGGTGCACCGCCGGCAGTTGGCGGCCCTTGCAGATGATCCATGGCAGCGGGATCCGGCCGGGAAGGGCGGGGCGGAGGAGATCGGGCGGCGGCGGCGGTTGCAGAATTTGGCTGTATTTAGATAAACAAAATGTGGAGAACCGACCGAGCTGCTTGCCTGTTTCAAGATAAGCTTTTGCCATTTCCGTATGGAGTATATCAATTGGAGCATAAATATAGTATAGGTAGATACTAGGAAATATGCCCGCGCGTTGCGTCGGTTTGATTTTTATTGAATATTAATTCATGGGAACGCAACTAATATTTGAGAATATTTTTTTGTTTATTGTCAGGTGTCTAACACCATAAATCTCAGTCACCTAAATTGATTTATAGGTACTTTTCATAATTTATGCATTCGTTTGTTGCTACCGCTTCATTCTTATTTTGGCATAACACTATGTCGTGTAGCAATCGCCGCGTAAAATACTCGACCCTAAAATGGATCGACCCATATTACTCTAAGCTCAGTTCGCACTTTCTAAATTGTCTCCCTATAGCAAGTCCAATTGAAATAAACAATTACGGCTTCAGTTTTGAAATTGAGATCTATCATAGGTAGAAGCCATCCAGTGCTTTTTGAGAAAATAAGATAGGTAAGTATTTTTTTTAAAAAAAACTTGCTTAGCGTTATTATTGGACTGGTTAGATCAAGCAAGTTTATCATCTATATAACCTCCCTTAACAAAAGAATACATCAATACTTAATGTCTACAAATACTCAGGCGTTGTTGCCACGGGTTGATTTACTCCTTCATTTTCAGAATGAAGCAATATTGGACGTGCAAATAAATAATGAAGCAATATTGGACGTGCAAATAAATATTGTACTGAAATTTTGGAATTGTTCTTTCATAAAACTTAAAATAAATATAAATTCATATAGCACCTTGGAATCTTATCCGTATAAAATAATATGTAAGTAAGTGGAGTAATTTGATTATTTCTACACATGTTTTCTGCCGTATTAAGTAGTAGGGTAATAAGTGGCCAGTATTCTCACACAAACTAATTGTTGATAATCCAGAAATAGACCTTCACAAATAACAATGTAGCTGCTAGTTCTATTAAAAGCTTTGCCATATTGGCATTACCTTGTTGAATTCGTTTTTGAATAAGCAATGAACCAATTGAGCCTCGTCGCCATACTTTGGCAAATGACTGAAACATATAGCATATATAGAAGATTAGGTCATATGAGAGAAATAGTGCTGCAATGAAATCTGATGATTGACATTCTGTTAATCTGATATCAAAAAATATGCATTACACGAATAAGATTGAATAAGATTCCACCTAAGCTATATATGTCTTAGTTGAATAAGATTGACAAATCTCCGGTAAAACTTTCCATCTCAATAGCATCAATCTCACAACCACGTTGGCGTTGACTGCAAATGGTCGGAGCACGTTTAACTAAACAATGCAAATCAGGGTGAGCACTCAAGGCACTCCTATTTTTCTGCATCTGCGGGCTCGACACCTGCAGCACCCCACTCCAGAAGCACATGCACATCGGCATCATGTCGCTCTTGGTATGATAGCAGCCGCTTCACAGCGTCAGCCTGGAAGGCAAGGTACCATTCACATCTGCACGGATGTCCTGGAGTGGCAAGGCAACCACCCACGATGTATCAACGATGTTGTACATGGCGACCATCACGTCCCCGACCGGAGTGGCAGCGGAGGTATCGCTAGATTCAAACTTCAGACGAGGCAATGCGCTTCCCGACGGACATGCCCCTGCTCAGCTTGGCGGTCGCGGCCTTGTACGCGCAGCTGCATCTACCGTAGTTCCCCTGCGATACCTACGCGACTCAATCCGACTGAGCTGAAGTGGTCGCGAATCTGACAAGATTTGCTGACGCCGTCCTCTCCGCGCAAGTAAAGAAGCTCCATCCAAGGACGCTGCTGGACGGCGCTAAGGGCTCACTCGCCGCACCGGGCGTGCCATGGAGGTGCGCCTTCGTCCAGGCCGCACCCTCCGCGTTGGGGTGAGATCTCGCCTCGACCTATTCGTCACCAGTGCGGGAGAGTTCCGGTCAGCAGAACGGCAGAACGGCGGCAACGTCGAGCCCGAGCGGATCTTCAGAGGTGGTAAGTTTGGGCGAGGCAATTTGGATCTGGAGTTTCGATATGGGGGTTTCCATCAAAGAATAACCGGAAACTGTTGGTTATTATATTGTTGGACTTGGCCGGGCCATGTCGGCCCATATTTGCGTCCCACTAAACGATCAGAATGCAATGAAACAGAACGAAACGTTTTCTGTTAACTTAAGCGGTGACACTGCTCGTAATTTCAACTGAAAAATAAGGGTAAATACAAAACGGACGAAAAAATTGGGGAGAAACCTTACTTCCTTTCCTTTAGTAAGTAGTAGGTAAAGATAAAGAAATACGTTTGGGTCAAGGACAAGGCGCAACCGTCTGGCAGGCCGCCGGTCCAAAATTTTGACCAGGTTCATCGAAGGGGATGGATCCATCAGCGAGTGACGGAGTCTTCAGCCGCTGCCTACAGCCTACAGAGGCTGATGAAATAAAGAAATCATCGATCGTTGCATGAAAGGGATGGGGTGCTAGATCCTCAAGTGGATGGCATATTCTAAATCCTGAGGAGATCAACATCATACAACTGCAAGCATATATACAACACGTGTACAGTTCGTTGCAACAGCCGGCCAGATCCGCACGCCCTGGAAACCTAAGTTTCCTATTAGTGCCGTGACTTGCTTCCTCTCTTTTCTATCTCCAATTGTACAAACATGTTAGTTACCTTGAATAGTAGAAGGATAGTTAACCCGAGTTGGAAGAAATGGTTGAAAAACAATTTGTATCTAACTATTACTTCTGAAGATGTATCGGTTTCATAGAAGAAAGACCAAAAACGACCGGTACAACACCAAGAAGGCTACAACTCCACACCATAACGAACGGCACAACACCAACCACGGCTACCACGATACAAACGCACACCCGGCTAACAACACAACCCACAACCAGACACCGAAAGCACGCCTTGCATCGTCCCCTACCAAGAATGGCAAGGAGGCGATACACCAAGCTCCCGAACGGTGTCACGCCCGATGGAGGAAACTTCATTAAGGCCGACCCCAACTTCGAGATGGCGTAGATCAATGCACCGCCCACCCTTGAGCGCCCAAGAGATGGCGAGTGGATGGCGGGATCGGAACCAAACCGGAGAAGGCTTCGGGGAAGAAGCCTCACCAACGGTGTACATTGCGTATCGGAAGCTCATGCTCTAAGCGGTGGCCAAACCTCAACTCTCTCAGACTCACCGCGGACTCCGAACAACCAAAGCAACGCCTCCAAGGAGGGAACAACATTGGTGTGCCGCCGCCGCCCGATCCGAGGATGGATCTAGGGTTCCCCCGGTGCTCGAGGCGGGGGAGCACGAGCAAGGCCATGACGACGCCTCCAAGAAGGTGACGGCGCCCACGGGCATCGCCGTCGTCAGCAACATGCAGGGATTTCGCCCCGGCCTGTTGACTACCCCCAAAACCATCGGACAAGCGCACAAGGAGCTTCCTTTTAGCACACCGCCAGCGAGAGTCGCACAGGAATGGCAGACGGCGGAGAAGGAGGCGCAGCTCGCTGGTCCACCACCACAATAGGACGGGACTAGAAGGTGGAGTTCCAGCCTGCCGCCGCCAAGAACGGCCACCAGCACCACCACGATGCCGAGCAACCAGCAGCCAACCACGCCTGCCGCGGCCGAGCCAGCTCCACGAGTCCGCCCCTAGACCGAAGACCATGGGGAACCCGGAGCTCGACATCGCCGGAGCAGGCACACCACCACCGGGGAGAGGTCCCGCCCACCTGTGTCGCCGGAGCGCCGTCTTTGCCGCGAGATCCCGCAGCGCCGGGCCACCGGATCCACGAGGCACCACACCGCCACCAGGTGGCAGGGACACCGCCCGTGGGGAGAGACCCCGCCGCCGCCGTCATCGCCCGAGCTTTGCCCGGCTTGACCTCTAGCGGCGGCGGAGTGGGGGGAGGACGGGAGTAGGAGGCGTTGGGTCGGGAGGTGGGAGCCGATGGCTGCGGCGGCGGGGGAGAGAGGCGGCGGCGGCGGGAGGTGAAAACCTAGCCCCTATACTAAATCAATGAAACTTATGATCGATAGGTCATCTAACTAGTAGTATTACTTTGCGTCAAAATGTGAGAGTTGAATTGTATAATAGAATCGAACATTTATGACTTGATTCGGTGACTATAAATATGTGAGGATGTGGTAAGTTCCACATTTAGTTGGACACTTGGAATAGAATCATTGCACCGAATCAACTAGTACATCCTCACTCCGAAGTGCTATCTGTTTTGGTCCATAAAAGAGCACGTGAAGTATTCAGAAATGCTTCAAAGTGAGAGATGAACAATTCTTGGAGGGCAATCCAATGGTTTTCCTGTGGTAGGCTTGGATGGAATCAGGAGTTCTTGCACTGCTAAGATGAGTCTTCGGAGTTTTACTTTGTCGTTTTGACTTCTGAAGTTTCCGATCTAAGCCACCTTAAATAGGGTGGACGTACGTTTCACAGGCCAACCACGCTCTGTGGCAACAATGGTGATGGACCTTCAGATAATGGTTCAGGGCGAGACGCGCCAAACAAGTCCTGCAAGGCAGTTCTGTGGCGTGGGGCTGAAAGCCGTCCAGGAGAGCTTATGCAGGCGTTGGCATTTCCTGTGAAGCCTCCTTAGATATGCAGGCGTTCGGAGAGGAGGAAGTATCTACGGAGTAGCTTAAATGAATAGACTGAAGAATTTTCTTCTCTTCTCTGCCCGATATCCTCTTGTTAGTCACCATCTCATCACGACCCCTTCCTTCTATCATTTGAACGTCGACAACACGAGCGACAAATATGCATAACATAATCTAGGCAGATGACGGAAACATGCGTCAAGGTCAGATCTTCAGTTCAGTGTGGCTTTACTGAATCGCTTGCAAGCTATGTATTCTTCTACCGTTTCGTTTCTGCAAAATGGAACATAGGAGTGTCTCCCCCTTGAAATCTGACAGAAGTTGATGCCCTTTGTGTCATTTAAACATATTTTAAGTGAATTATGTACGTAAGAGTTTCACGACAAAATTCCAATATGTTCAAACAAACCAAAACTTGTGATTTCTTCTGTAATATCTCCACAGACCAAACTTCTTGACACTTTAAGAGCCTTATACTAGTTACCAGTAGACAATAAAATATCCCACATACCTGCTTAACAATGAAGTTCACTTGCAAACAGAGCTCGGCTCTGGTAGTTAGGTCCCTTGTGGTGGAATCAGCCCACTGAGGTTCAAGTCCTACACTTAACATGGGTGTTTGCATTTACCTGGATTTATTCCAGGATTTAACCGGCGCTGTACGTGCGTGTTTGTGAGCGTCTGCATTGTACTGTGTTCTCAAAAAAAAAAAAAAAAACAATGAAGTTCACTTAACAATGAAGGCAGAAAACAAATTACAACTAAAGACATACGATTTACGTGCCCGTAAACATTTCCGAGAGACCTTTTGAGATTCAAACTGGCAGTTGTACATAAGGTGATGACAATTATGCTGCCTGATTTTAGATGGTTATCCCCCGTGGTGATATATCTTGAAGCCATCGCCCTCTTCAGCCATCTGTGTGGAAGGGGTTCATGGCATCAGTATCATGAGCGTAAAAAATTAATTTGCAGACTGGTATTTCAGATTATGCCAAATGAGTGATAGCAACACGACTCACTAAAAATTGAACACCAAGATTCTCTTTCATTAAAAACCACGTCACATTAAATTTAGTAACACGTACTCGAACACCGGGCACTTGTGGACCAACTTGCCAGCAAACGTCACAAAAAATCTCTATCACGAAAGCTATCACTTATGATATATATATATATATATATATATATATATATATATATATATATATATAGAGAAAAGCTTTTCTATTTTGTGTCTCCATGGAGGTGGCAATCATTACTCTTGAGGTTGCTTTGAGATTCGTTTTGGTGCCATGTGCCACTTCTTCCAACATATATTTCTTATGTTTAGTTGTGGCTTTGGGTATTTCCTCTTTGGGCTGGGTTAGGTCCACGCCCTGCCAACTTTATGGACCTAGGCCTGCCCCCTAGTAGCTCTCTACCCGAGTAAAATGTGGTGGCCGGCGCGTCTCTCGGCAACGGCGCCCCTGACGCGCTCTGCACCGTCGCCTCCTCCGCGTCAGGCGGCGGAAAGGGACGCGCCACCGCTATGGGCCATAGCGGAGCAGCCCTCAACGGCGCCCCTGAGAAAGCAGCCCCGTCCCCCCAAATACTGCTGCTACCCGGGCCGGCCGGCGCCGCCCCTCCTTCGACTACCGGCGCCCATTCACCCACCTCCGAGAGCTACCCCGATATCGTCCTGCTTCTCCTCCCCGTGCCCAGGTCGCGTGCGACTCCACTTCTCTGTCCTTCCCGCACTGATGCCGCCGAGACTCCATGTCCTCCACTGATCCCCAAGATCTCCACCGACCCCAACCCTGCCGTTCGGGAAGAGGGCTTCCGCGAGACGCCCTCCCTCCGGTACTGCTCCTCAGGCGGGGGATTCCTGCGCGGGTTGGCCCCGGCCTGCGAGCCTCCCGTCCATCTCCCAACTAGGACGGTTGCCCACTGGTGCCCACTGACGACGCGTTGTCTCCGGGTCGCTCGACACCCTCTGTATCCCTTTTTCTGCAATCTGCTTCACATTTGCTTCTTCGTCATCTTGTTTTTCCTGAGTAGCTGTCGTGATGCTTCTTATTTTCACCTCGCTCAGTTCTGAAACAATTGCTAGAAGTGCGATTGATTTGGGGTAGCTTCTGCGTGTCATCTCGGTTGCTGAATCTATGAGATTTAGGAAACTCCCCGTAGTTTCCTGTGTCTTTTTTTTTGTTCTTTACTGAAGAAAGACGAGTTCCTTTTGTTA
The DNA here is from genome assembly GCF_022539505.1 of Lolium rigidum. Classification (NCBI taxonomy): domain Eukaryota; kingdom Viridiplantae; phylum Streptophyta; class Magnoliopsida; order Poales; family Poaceae; genus Lolium; species Lolium rigidum. The sequence continues at coordinate 28,281,224 of NC_061512.1, forward strand.
ATTTACCAGGTATGATTGTTCTTGTCATCTATGATTTGAGTGCTGTTTGTTCTTCAGATTTAGTTCATATTTGTGTAAGCTACATGCTCTTTGTCGTCTGCTCCCCAAGGAGAATCTTCCCAATAAAAGGCTACACACCATCAATATTTTTGCAGTTTTGGCTGGTCTTTTTTCACTTCCCGTGTCCATCCTAGTCCATGTCCTCCATAGTATTGACCAGACCTAGTTTTCAAGTGTAAAGGTAAATTATGTGGTTTTCTGATGCGAATGGCCAGTGATAGCAAAATTGTAGCTTGTCTACCAAGTCCCAGATTCTGAACAAATGCAGGCAATTTCTTCCTTGTCATTTGTTCTACCATTTTCTGCAATTTGCTTCTCTGAAATTTGCTGGGCATTTTACTGGCCAAGACGTGTTTGCTTTAATCCCTCAGAATTGAAGATGAGGTAGTTTCTTCAGCCAGTGAGAAGATCTGATAGATAATATTCCCAAATCAGGTCAGAAACAAATCCGTACTTCCAAGTTTCTCTCACAGGCACTCTCAAGTCAAACACATAAGCACCGTTTTAATCTATACCTAGAACCATTTGTCAAACACACATGCACCGTTTTAATCTATGCCTAGAACCATTTCTCAAACACACAGGCACTCATGCCGAAAATGATTTTTTTTGAATATTTTTAAATTTTTATGCCCCGGTACAGAGCTTTTGTGCCCCCGTGGTATTTGTATTTTTGCCTGAGCTTTTGTTTCTCCGGTAGATGCATCCTGTGATTATTCCTGGAATCAGTAGTACTCCATCATTTGCGAAGTATAGGAAGAAGAGCATCCTTTAGTAGAACTGAAAATGGATAGTGCGGATACTGGCAAACCTTACAGTTCTAGTCTTCTACTTCTAGAACATGCATCCAAATGAGAAATACCTGCTTCAGCTAAGTGGTTCCCCCATGAAAATAAACGTGATGCTCGCTTGCAAGGACCTGCTTGTTTGTTTCTTCTAGACGAACTGTTGCTCTACTACACCTTTTCCTAACATGTCTTGCTCCCATTTAAAGTATTTATTTTTGTGTAGTAAAATTCTTTTATAGAATCATAACTTGTGTATAATTGGCTCACATACACGCGTATCATGCCGTTATTCGAACCTATCTTGGCAGCGTCTAGAACCGTAGAATTTTTTGCTCAAGCACCTTTCGCTAACACGTGTGGCTCTTTTCACCTAGACAATTATTGTGCAAATAAATATTGCTTAATGACCTGTTACTTAGTTTGTCAACAATACTCTCACATTTCTATGGTGTTGCACATGGACAATTGGAGCATATAACCAAAATGCATTGCACCTCAAAACAAAATGATTTTAACATATCACTTGATTAAATGCTTCTTGTGTTTTCTACCCGTTTAAATGAGTATTTTTGAAATACCGAAAGTATTCAATGTTGAACTAGCACATTTTCTTGTCCAGAACCGTTGCTCTAATGGCATACCTTTTTCTTGTCCAGAACTAGCACATTTTCTTGTCCAGAACCCGTTTAAATGAGTATTTTTATTGACACATGTGACTCCCTTTTTGAGCTAGGTGCTGGTGCTGGCCGGGAAGGAGGTGGCAGCAGCGCACAGGTGCTTGAGGCCCTTTACCATGAACGGCCTATCCTCCTCCGCGCTCGTGTCTTTGGCCAGGTCCAGGTGAGGACGATGTCTTGGTAAGGCCTCTCCTTTTCTCTCATGTCACATCCAATCCCTAGATACTTCTATCCGTTTGCATGCTGCATGATATTAGTTTCAGGAAGCTACCATGCTCTCCATCCTACAAATATTATTCATAGATCACTGTAATAATTGCTGGATGATCCCCATTAGGCTTATGCTCCTACAAGGGGGACCAACACTGTTTAATTTGTGTTGGCACAATTTCAAAAGTAATCATTTAGATTTGCTCAAGCGAGTAAAAAATTAGCATAAGGAAATTATAACAAACACTGTTTTTGTTGAAACAAGCACCGTATGAGATTGTACCGAGCACCCTTTCGTGATTCAATAGGCACCGATTAATCTCAAATGGGCTCCTTTCTGTTTCCAATTTATTTAATAGGCACCAAATGATATTAAATGGTCCAAATAATCTCAGGAGGCACCCCATCTTTTGAACAGGATCATTTCAAGTTGTACAAGCACCGTTTCTTATAAAGCGAGCTCTTTTTGTGAGATGGATTTGTTCTACAAGCACCGTTTCTTATTGGAAGTATCACATTTTGGGTTAAGCTTTTTTGTGGATTTCGATTCTTGTTTTCCATATTGTATTTTTGATGTTAATCTAAGATGAATCTGATTATTTAGCCCCTCTATTTCTTTGTCGATCCATGCAGCCATGGAGTTGAGGACAAATCATTGGGCCGAGATCAATGTCAAAGGCTCCGTTTGTTATATGAAGCGGCACCATTTGCGATCCATAGTAGGCACCAAAAGATTGTGAATGGGCTCCTTTTGTATTTTCCAATTTGTGGCATGCATGTGAAAATGAATATTTTCCATATCTGTTTGAGGTGTTCAATTTTTCTCCTGCCATCAATTGATTGTTCATGGATGATTAATCGTTTCTTGTAGAGGGTTTCCACATTTTTTACTGTCAGTCTCATAGATAATCTCACTTATGTCCAACCCACAAATATTGCTGCAACGGTGCCCTGTTTGTGGGTGATTTTTATAGAATGGAAACTGCAGAAATTTCCTTTGTCTTGAAAGAAAAGCATCCTGAATTTACTTGATGACACTACTTTATTCTGTTAATTCAGCATGTAGAGTTAGTAGGTTTAACTTTGCTTGATTTTTTTTCATCGCTGACTAGTGCTGCAACGATGTGGTTGGAGGCGGCCAAATCGAGTAGTGGCAGGAGGGGGGGGGGGGAAGCAAGTGATTTCCTTGGTCATCGGTATGGCACCATTTGAATGTAGGCTCAGAACCATTTTGTCGAACACACATGCACCGTTTGTATGTATGCCTAGAACTGTTTATCGAACAAACCGTTGGTCTTTATATAAGAACTCATGGTTGAAAATTATTTTATTGATTAACTGGACCGAATTTCTTTTAATGTTTAGAAATATTGAAAACTAATACATGTTGAACTATTTCTTGTTCTATCTATCTAAGAATATATATTTGACTCATGTTATTTATGATAGGGTTAATGTCCAATATGAAGCAAGTGATTTCCTTGGTCATCGGTATGGCACCATTTGAACGTAGGCTCAGAACCATTTTGTCGAACACACATACACCGTTTGTATGTATGCCTAGAACTGTTTATCGAACAAACCGTTGGTCTTTATATAAGAACTCATGGTTGAAAATTATTTTATTGATTAACTGGACCGAATTTCTTTTAATGTTTAGAAATATTGAAAACTAATACATGTTGAACTATTTCTTGTTCTATCTATCTAAGAATATATATTTGACTCATGTTATTTATGATAGGGTTAATGTCCAATATGTATAGAGTTAGAATCGATGCAACTAGCCCTGGCTGAACTAGACTCATTTTCCAACCAAGGCAGTGAGCGTTCTTATAGTCATACGTATCAATAGCCACTGTCTTTTCAACTTTTATGTCTTTGTTGGTATTACTACAGTACGGACATGAGTTTGATTGCCTTGCTAACGAGACAAATGAATTTTACAGGGACAGTGTTACCACATTAACCAGCGGAGTAGGAGCTTATTAGAATAATGGTACTGCCAGGATGTTAGAGTTAGAGGCAACCACAATTCACCTGCAATCCTCGGTGTTTTTTCTATTTACTCGAGTCGAAATTTATGTGTAGTCCGTTCAATCTCTGTAAGAGCTCAATACTCTGTTAAATCTTTGGCTCCTCGTATTTCTTTTTACATTTGTTGTTGTGAAGTTCCTGAATATTTAGTGTAAACTGGCATGCAGTGTTCCTGTAATCCATTCTCATAGCTAGTCTTGTTTTTTGTAAAAATAACTTGAAGTTTTATTGCAGATAATAAAATTGTGTTGATGGTTTATGCCAATGATGCCTGGAAGCCATGAAGATGGACTAGTCACAAGCGTACTGGAGCTGGCATAGGTCACGAGCATGTCAGTTAGGAAAAGCTACCACAATGAGGAGAGAGAAAGATTGTGTCAGTTTAAGCACCATAAAATCACACATGTGACCCAGATAGAGAGGAAAGATTGGTTTAGGCATTGAAGAAGAAAATTCCGTTACGGTTATGAGAGAGAACAATAGATCCAACTTGGAGGAATTCTTCACAAGAGAAAAATAGTTTTGTCATTGCAGTGCATGTGCAGTTCTCTCCTCTCTCTAATTCTTTCCCATTACCATTCTACTCGAGTGATTACTAGCTACTCCTTCGATCCCTTGTTGAATGAATAGACTTGTGACTGACAAAAAATAATTAAAAGTCTCCTACAACATGAACAAATCTAGAAAATCATACAGAAAAAAACAAAAGCCATCATAAACGATACGCACTCAGATTCCTCGCTGACGGAAGAAACCCCTCTTCCCCAGAAAAAGTCGTGGAAACGGGAGACGAGTTCTGCGCAGAATTGGAAAGGTTACTATGATGTCTTCACTAGCTACCTTGGAATTAGATTCCCACAGAGGAAAGAGTTCGGTCTCTACAATACCCATAATCAATGCATGGATCTTGCTTCGTCAGAAAAAATGCAGGGCATTGAAGAAAAATATTCCATTACGGTTATGAGAGAGAACAAGAGAAACCAAACCTATTTTAGCTTTGACACATCACGTGATTCGAAAAAGCTGGTCACATGTCTCGATTGAGGTGAAAAGCTAAACCCTATATGGTAAATTAGGCTAGACTAGATTACCCAAAATAGTACCCGTGTAAGAGGAAAGGAGCCGGTCCCTCTTGCCATTTTGGAAGAAGAATATTCCGTTACGGTTATGAGAGAGAACAAGAGATCCAAGAAGGAGTGGAACCAAACCTATTTTAGCGTTGACTCATCACGTGATTCGAAAAAGGTGGTCACATGTCTCGAAAGAGGTGGTCACATGTCTCGAAAGATGTGAAAAGATGAATCCTATAGGCTAGAGTAGGCAGAGCTAGGTTGCCCAAAATGGTACATGTGTAAGAGGAAAGGTGCCGGTCCCCCTTGCTATTTTGAATTATGGGTGTGTAGAAACCAAACAAAGTGGATCCTTTTAGGTAAAAAAGTGCGGATCTCAATGTGAATGAATGGTTCTGATTACACCCTCCACTACTTACAAACATAGCAAATCCACACTCTATATATATATATATATATATATTTCATAAAATAGTTTCACCAAAAAATAACCATAAACTGTAGATAAATCAATCAAATTTTGTCCCATTTTTTCGTGGATTTTGGCCATATCAACCATCGTGGTAAAATTTAGGAAGCAGGATCTTTATCATTTTCCTGCTACAGATACACCAGCACGTCAAGAGATATCTGAATGAGAGGCTCGGTACTATCCCGAAGATAGCTAGATTTAAGTTTGAGGCATCTGAATATTTTATTTTCTGCTAAATGCTGTTGTTGGTTCATGTCACTGGCAAGAATCAATTGGAGAACTGTGAGATGTGTGGCCACCTTTCTCCATCTCATTTTGTGCGCATTCAGTAATTCAGCACGTGAGCTTCTAGACTTTGCTTGGCAGAGCAGGCCTCTTCCGAAGACCGCACACGCACGCACATTATTGCAGGAGCTCCAGTTCTTATCTGAATCTGAATGGATGCTGCATGCACATATTGCATCTTTTTTATAGTGGGGGAAATGCCATCACGTTTCGTCATAAATAGGATCAGGTGCAATGGATCAGACTGCTCGTAGTGGGAGTAACATAGCTAGTAACATCATCTTAAGGTATTTTGGTGACATGGCATGCGAATAAACGAAAAAAAAGAGTGATGTGGTAACTAGCTATGTTACCATAACATCACACACCCCAATGCAAAATGAGTTTACAATATAATAAATGACACAATGCATGACACCACATATAAGTTACTACCTACTATGAAGGTAGTAACCTAGACTAGTAACATGGCATATGTTACTAGTCTAAGTTACTCCCCACTATGAACAGCCTCATATAGGTCGGGTTTATTACTGGTAGGCAACGCATGTCATGGTGTCACCAATCAATCATGCATGTGAGCAATGAACTGGTGCTGTAATCTGCTATACGTATATACAAGTGCTGGCTGCTGCTAGATCTGTCGTGGGTTTTTTTTTTTCTTTCATGCAGGGTAAACTTCCATGGTTCAGATCTCTGGAAACTAGTGGATGCATATATTTCCTGTTATCTTTGAAATTCTTCTTCAGTCGGAGTGGTGTTTTCCCCTATATTTTGAAATATATCTTACACACATTTTGAATTTCAAAAAAAAAATGAAACAAAAAATTCACATGTACATCTACACGTGCTACACGTTCACAAAGTCGTTTCATAAAAAATCAACTTATCATGTGACGTGTGTGAAAAAGATAAAATTCAGTGCTAAAAATAATGCTTTTTATAAGATAAATTTTCTCTTTTTTACATAGACCACAAAAAATATTTGTTTTTCGTGACACTTAACGAACGCACATATATCATGGAGATGTACATCTAGAATTTTTTGTCAAAAAATTTCGACACTTCGAAATATAATTTTCGGTAGAGGGAGCATACGCATCCGGGAGCTGAATTGAATTTCCGTTCTTCAGTTATCTTCTGAACATGTGTCTTTTCTCATGGTGTTCGTGTGTCCAGTTTTTAAACCACTGACGTCGTTATTATCTCCTAACGTTTGAACGCAGCTCACTCCTGGCATTGTCCAGAATTGAAGATCGTGTTATTATCTACGCGGTACAGCACATCATCATCAAAGAACGGTCAGCACTATGGCACACAAGGATTAATCGACAATCCGGAGCTTTTACACACATAGCTGTGAATCTTTTGACCCATTTCCTTGTCACGCGTGAGCACAGAAATCTCGTTGTGGAGAATGTCCGCCCCACAGATTATTACTTTGGGTGTACCAGTAGCCATTAAGATATGAAACACATCACTGCCACTGCAGATTTTTCATTGCGCGTTTCCACCAGCTAACTGCACTCGCATAAGTCCACGGTTGTTTGAAACCTAAAGTGGTCATGACTTAAAAGACAAAACAACCTTTAACCGAGTTGAAAAAACATCATAAAAATGGCACAGGTTCTGACGGCGGTCACCCAAACTATAACACACCACCCACGCCACGGTGTCTCCACACCAGGCCATGAATTCGGTCCTCCTGTCGCCGTTCGCCTCAGCAATTACTGGTAAGACGGTTGTCGCTTTAGACTACTTATAGTGGGGAGTAACATATGTAGTAACATCAACTAAATGCAATGCTAACTAAGTATTTTGATAACATGGCATATTATTAATCGAGAAAGAGAAGGTTACCATCACATCACACTTTTGAAGGAGAAATGAGTACAAAATAATAAATGAGCATTCTATATTACTACACCTAAGATACTACTCACTATAGAGGTAGTAACATAGAGTAGTAACATGTTACAATTATATGTTACCCCCCATTATGAGTAGCCTTACAAATGGACGAGCAAATTCAGGGCTTCACGTCATGCAACACCCATCCTAGCTGGATCATCATTTGACTGTAATTAACACAAGAATTCAAGGTACGCTTGTCATGATCGACCTATCAATTATGCCTTAATGCGCCCCCCCCCCCCTCGATTGCTGCAAAACCACCAACTATTCGACCCCCTTTGATTTCGATCGACTGCATTCGAGGGAGGAGATGGCTATGACAGATACAGATTAAGTGATGATCGGTAAAACCTAACAGACCGCAGTGAAGTAAAGAAAGGGCAATGGAGATGTTGGCCTAGTTTAGTACTAGCAGTGTGCACCATATGATGCATAGCCTGACAATTCAGATGCCGAAAGAAGCTTGTTCATCGTGTAGACGATTTCCGTTGAAGCAATCTTCGTGTCATGATGAATATTCCCAGCCTCTGCAGAACCAAAAGATTTCAGTCATGTGAACTATGTGGAGAACCCACGTAATTCTTGCACAACTTTTGGAGAAGGCGCAAAATTCTTTAAGATCTTCGCAAATTAGTTTGTTTTGATAGAAGACGTTTAACTGTTTAAAAGGTTTAAGCATTATACACGGCCTCTAGATGACGTCCAATGATACAAAAGGATTCCGAGTTATCTTTCGAACTCATTTTTAAGTCATCTTTCAATATGTTTCTTTATCGTGGTATTTTCTGTCAACATCTTATTTCTCATGGCAACTGAAGAATGTGGTCGTGTACCCGTGTCTCCAGTAAGCACTGACGTTGTTTTCAGCTCCGGTTTCAACACAGATCACTCGTGGCATTGTCCAAACACCATGGACGCCACACCATGCCTGGGCCCTTGCTCCGATATACCATCCAACAACCCTAGTTCCTTCACTTCACAAGGTCACCATCCAAAATCATGTCAATCTAACCTAGCATCATCGAGCTACGACTACACCTCTGCCCGAGACTGCCACCTCAGCAGTCAGCACACATCCACCATCCCGACCGCTACCCCGACATACACCATCCTAGAAGACATGGAACCCCACACTGCAGCAAAATTTCACCTCGAAAGCGACGCCTTTAAGAAGGTCTCGACGGAAACGTCGCCATTGCTGGCTTTGGAGAAACCTACACTAAGTTTTCTATTAGTGCCCTAACTTGCTACCTCTCTTTTATATATCCAATTGTACAAACGTGTTAGTTGCCTTGCATGGTAGAAGGGTAGTTAGCTCGATTGGAACAAAAACAATATCCAAATACAGTTTATATCTAACTATTACTTGGTGTCAAAATCTGAGAGTAAAATTGTATGAGAATCCAAAAAGTAAGAGAATCGAACATTTATGACTTGATTCAATGATTATGAATATGTGAGGATGTGGTAAGTTCCACATTGAGTTGGACACTTGGACTACAATCATTGCACCAACTCAACTAGTACATCCTCACTTTTTTTTAGACGGAAGGCTCAAGATGAGCCCGGCTTTAAATTAATGAAGCCACACAACGGCAGAGTACATAAGACAGACAATCACAACAGTGCAAACATGCTCCTAACCGAGCAAAGCATCCACAGCACAGACGAGAGGAATCGCCCCAACGAGGCCTCTCAACATGCACAACGAACTAGTCCGATACAAGGGATAACAAGGTGAAAAAGAAGAAAAACTAGCTCGACACGGTCCACCGGCGAAGGTCCTCACGCCGGACGGTCCCGGATGTTGGCGTGGAGTGAGCGAAGCCTCCCGATCGCCAACTCCAACGCCTCGCGGTCCTGCCGCCTAGCCACTGGCTTCCACACCTGTAAGTACATCAGCATTTTGTATAAGGCGTCAGCAGGCTGCGAAGGGAAAATCCCTTCAATAGAAAACTTGTTCCTAATATTCCAAAGCCCCCAGCACAGGGCCGAACAGCAAATCCAGAGAACCCTTTTCGTTTGACCTACGAGGTCATCCAGGAGCCTATACAGCTCCGCGAAGCAAGTGGGGTTCCAGGTGCACCCGAGCAGTTCCCGAACTGCGCTCCACATGAATCTTGCCAGTGGGCAGAGGAAGAAAATGTGGGCGGTGTCTTCCAATTCCGAACAAAGGGCGCATCGCCCCGACGATGGGCCCCTTCTACGGCGGATATTATCATTCGAGGAAAGGCGGTTTCGGAGAAGTTGCCAGATGAAGATGCGGATTTTCATGGGCACCGCGATCTTCCAGATGTCACTAAAGTGCTTACGCGGCGTCCCCTGACAGAGCCTCCTATATAGGGACTTGACAGAGAATTTGCCGGAGGGTTCAAGGGCCCAGGAGATGATGTCCGGGCCATCGAGAGCTGCGTCCCAGCCGTCTCCGACGAAGGAGCGCGAGCTCAATGCGGGCAGGAGGTCCCGGGCTTTGGCGAAAGGTTGGGATCCCACCCAACGTACCAAAGCATCCGGAGACCGTGATCCGCGGGTCCGCGGCGATGGAGAAGAGTGCGGGGAACCGGGAGCATAAGGGTCCCGACCCTTGCCACCGAGTCACTCCGAGAAAAGGGTGGAGGATCCACTACGCACCTTGTGTCGCGCTCCCGGGCGAAACACGGACTTAATCTTTTGGATGGCGTTCCGAATTGGGAGCCCGAATGGTGGGAGTCCACCGGGAGGTCCCCGGACTCGAGATATTTGTTTCCGAGGATCTCAGCCCACAGCCCTTGCTCCCCAGCATAGAGCTTCCAAATCCATTTGGTCATGAGACAAATGTTCATGAGCCTGGTGTCGATGATACCTAGTCCCCCCAAGGACTTTGGTTTGCAGAGCGCTTCCCATCTGACCCAGTGGTATTTGCGCCTCGGGCCATTGGCTTCCCAGAAGAATCTAGCCCGGTGTTTCCTGAACGCAGCGTGGATGCCCTCGCCCAGGAGGTACACCCCCATTGCGTGGAGAGGGAGATTGGAGAGGCAGGCGTTGATGAGGGTCAAGCGTGCCGCGGAGGACAGGAATTTCCCCATCCATGGGTCCGCTCTCCGACCCACCCTAGTGGTAAGAGGGCCCCAGTCCGAAGCCTTAACGGCGCGGTCGGAAATGGGGAGCCCCAGGTAGGTGAAGGGGAAGGAGCCCTTCTTGCAGTTGAGCAAGTTGGCGATACCTTCTTGCTCGAGGTCAGTGGACCCTAACACCATGACCTCACTCTTGTGGAAGTTGATGCGAAGGCCGGACATGTTCTCAAAACAGAGAAGGAGGAACTTGAGGTTCGCAAGGCCAAGCGCATCTGGTTGGAGCATGATGATCGTATCATCCGCGTACTGCAGATGGGTGATACCGCCCTCCACAAGGTGCGGGACCAACCCAGCAATGTGCCCAGCCCTCGAAGCTGCCTGGAGGATGGCAGCAAGGGCCTCGATCGACCGCAAAGTCAAAGAGGAGAGGGGAGAGGGGATCCCCCTGGCGGACGCCGCGGCCATTGCGGAAGTAGTTCCCAACTTCCCCGTTGACCGTGATCGTCGTCTGGCCCCCCGAGACCAGACTCATGGCGCGATGAACCCAGCCCGGGTCAAAGCCTTTCCTATGAAGGACTTCACGAAGGAATTGCCAGTTGACGCGGTCAAACGCCTTCTCGAAATCGAGCTTAAGAAAAACTCCCCGAGTTTCCTAGACTTGGTATCATGGATGATCTCCTGAAGGGAAACTATCCCTTCAAGGATGTGTCGGCCCTTAATAAAGGCGGATTGCGCGCGACTGATGATGCGGTGAGCAATAGGGGAAACACGAATCGCGTAGGCTTTGGCAACGAATTTAAAGATCACATTAATGAGAGCAATAGGCCGAAACTGCCGAATGTCGTCAGCACCCTGGACTTTAGGAATCAGCGAGAGGACTCCAAAGTTAAGCCTCGCAATGTCAACGCGCCCCAAGGCGAAGCCATTCAGGATGGCGAGGATGTGGGGTTTGGTAAGGGCCCAGAACTTCTTGAAGAAGATTACCGGCCACCCATCAGGCCCAGGAGCCGTCTCAACTCGCATGCTAGCAAGCACCTTGTCCAGCTCCTCCCCGGTGAAGGACAGCATAAGCCCGTCGTTCTCCTCCTCTGAGACCCGCCCCAGCTGGTCCCAAAGGGTATTGGCAAGGGAGAAAACACGGGTCTCCCCTACCGCACCCATCAAGTTGCGGTAGAAGGTGTAAATATGGTCCTGGAGGGCATGAGGGTCCGAGATGACTCCTCCCTCAGAGACGAGTCTCGAGATCGTGCATTTCCTCCTCCGGCCATTGGCCATCGCGTGGAAGAAGGCCGTGTTGGCGTCACCCTTGAGCAGCCAATTCAGGCGGCTCCTCTGTCTCCAGTATTCCTCCTGGGTCCGGGCAAGGTGGGTGAGCTCGCCCTCAAGGTGATAGCGCAGGGCCCAGCCTTCGTCGTCGAGGCCCGAGGTGTCAGCCAGAGCGTCTAAACGCTGGATCTGGGCAATGAGGGAATCCTTGAGGTCGCGGCCCTCTTTCCCGAGGTTGGCTCCCCAGCCTCTCAGGAACTGGCGAATCCCCGCGGAGATCTGCTGCCAGGCATCAATAGGGTCGAGCGGGGCGCCCACGGCCCCCTCCAAGGAGCGCCACTTGTCAGAGACCAGCTCCACAAAGTCCGGTCTCTCGAGCCAGGCCTGCTCGAAGAAGAAGCGAGGGCTGCGCTTCTTGAGATCCTCCCCGAGCTCAAGATCGGCGGGGCATGATCGGAACCGATAATGGTCTCCGCCACTAAAGAGCGAGAGGGGAAGAGTATTTCCCGGTCCGGGGAAATGAAAACTCTATCAAGGACGCATCCGACGGGGTTCGAGCTGCTTGTTAGTCCAGGTGTAGCGAGCGCCGCCCTCGCGGACTTCTCTCGGGGCAAGATTGGCAATGCAGTCGTTGAAACGATGCACCCTAGGCCAGTCAATGTGGCAGTTGTTCTTGTCCTCCGCCCCGCGGATGAGGTTGAAGTCACCGCCCACCACGAGGGGAAGGTCGCATGCTCCAACCGCAAGAGTGAGCTCCCCCAAGAACTCCTGAGTGCGACGGTGGTCAGCTGGGCCATAAACGACAAAGAAGGCCCACTTGACATTGTTGTCCAGCTGACGCACGTCAACCCGGATGAAGAAGGTCCCCTTAGTCCACCCTAGGACCTCGAAAGAGTCTTCATTAACGCCGAGGAGCATCCCTCCTGAGCGTCCCCTAGCCGGAACATCACACCAAGCAAAACGGCCTCGCGGATCAATGCCCAGAAGATCCGCGGTGGTGAACTGAGCTTTGATCGTCTCCTGGAAGCCCGCAAAATCAAGCTGCTCGCGAGTCAGCAGCTCACGGATCTGGGATTTCCGCCCAGGAGCGCCAAAGCCACGGAAGTTCCAGATGCCGGCCCGCATCAAGGAACCTGCGACGGTCTCCGTCCGCGACGGGATGCCACCGAGGTACTGGCCGCTCTCCTCCTAGTGGTCATAGGAGAAGGCGGGGCAGGAGGGGCCCCAACCCCTTCTGACGACTGAGCCGTGGCAGGTCCAACAACCAAGGGCCCAGCAGGCGGGACCTCAGACGCCTCGGCCAAGGCCCGGTCTCGCGAGCAGCGGCATGGGCCAACGCGGCTTGTGCCTCCTCTTTAGCTCGGATGAGCGAGAGGGTCTCCGTAGTCGTCCCGGATTCCGAGCATGAACGCAAGTCCCGAGTCATGAGCCACCACCTCAAGGTGGGCGTCCGACGAGCGAGGGAGAGCTGAGAACCGCGCTAGAGAAGGGAGGGAGGAGGGGGGCTTGGGATTACCTTCAAGGTTCTTCGACGCCGTCCTCTCCTGGGCGCGCTGCAGCACCGTCGCGGCCGCGGCCAGACCTCGCAGGCGGGCGCTCTTGCGAGCGGGGCCAGCGGCGACAGTCCTGGTGCGGCGGCGGCGCGAGACACCGCCGGCGACAGGCCGGTCGAGAGGGGCACGCTCCGAGTCGTCGACGTCCTCCAGCTGCTCATCGTCATCATCCGCGTCCGCCTCCGAGTCCATGTTCTTGGACGGGGAGCCCTCCGAGTCGGAGTCCGTCTCCAACAGCACCGACGAAACCAGCGGAGTAGAGTCCGCTGGCACGTCGACCTCCATGAGGACGGGGGTGGCCCGCCGCTCCAGGGTGGCCAGGGAAACCGGCCAGGCCCCCTTCCGAGGGAGGTTGGACCCGTCATCGGTCCGGGGAGGCCAGCCCGGTCGGCGAGCGCTCGAGAGCCCTCCCCGGGGCGTCCCGGCAAGGGGCGAGCTCCCGCCGGCGGCGTCCGACGGCGCCTCGCGGGGCGGGGGCCGGGGCAGGTGGCTGGGCCCCGGCGGCGCGTCGTCCTTCCGCGCGGCATCCTGCGCGCCAAGGTCGTCCCACTCGCCCTCGGACGGGCTGAGGTCGTCCACATCCTCATCATCGTCGTCGTCTCCCGGCTTATGAGCAGCCGGGGGGGAAGAGCCACCGGACGGACCCGCCGGCGCCTCCACCGCCACCCCGATGTTGTAGCCCCACTTCAAAGTGCGATTTATTGTGCTCCATAAAAGAGAATGTGAATCATTCAGAATGCGTCAAAGTGAAAGATGAACCATCCATGGCGGGCAATCTATGCTTCACATATGGTAGGCTTGGAAGGAATCAGGAGCTGTGCTCCGAAAATGAGTCCTTGGTGTTTAACTTTGTTGTTTTGACTTGTGAGTCATCTTAAACACGGTGGACGTAAGTTTCACATGGCAGCCTCGCTCTGTGGCAAGAACGGTGGACCTTGAGGCAATGGTTCAGGGCGAAGCACGCCAAACTAGTCCTGGGGCATGGGGCTGACAGTCATCCAGGAGAGCATATGCATGTGTTGGCGTTGCTTGCGAAGTCTTCAGAGAAGCAGAAGTACATCTAGCTTAAATGAATAGACTGAAGAATTTAGTCTCCTTCTCATCATGGCACTTTCCTTCTATCTTTTGAACGTGGATAACACGATGGAGAATGCATAACATAATCTAGGAAGATGACGGAAACATGTGGCAATGTCAGCATTACTGAATCTCTTGGTTCGCTAGGGGCAGCTCTGTATTCTTCTACCGTTTCGTTCAGCAAAATGGAACATAGGAGTGTCTCCCCCTTAAAATCTGTCAGAAGTTAATGCCCTTTTTTGTCATTTAAAACATATTTGAAGCGATTTTTGTATGTAAGAGTTTCACCAGAAAATTCAAATACCTTCGAACATACCAAAACTTGTGTTTCTTCTCAAATATCTCGACAAACCTAAATCCTTGATACTTTAAGAGCTTTACAATTTATTTTCGTGCCTGGGTGGTTGCACGCACACAAGAGGCGTACGGACCACTTCATCACTAGATTAAGATCCAGAAATTTCCTGAACGTGAGAGACCATTTGAGATTCATACTGGCAGTTGTACATAAGAGGGTGACAAATATGCTGCCTAATTTTAGATGGTTATCTGAACGTGGGGATATCTTGAAACCACCGCCCTCTTCAGCCATCTGTGTGGAAGGGCTTCATGGCATCAATATCAGGAGTGTACCACTACGGGAACCAGTCAAGGTGCCGACGGCCGGCGGCCGTCGGCACAGCTTGCTTTGCCTTCGGCACAGGCTTGTGCCGACGGCAGCCGTCGGCACCTTGCCGTCGGCACAATAACGCCTCGGCACAGTCAAAGTTGCCGTCGGCACAGGCTGGCCGTCGGCACAGCATCCTGTGCCGACGGCTTGCCGTCGGCATAGAAATAACGCCGTTTGGTAATTCTGGCTCGAATTTTTTCAAAAAAAAAAGTTTTAAATTTTTTTTTTCATATTTTTTTATCCCAATTTTTTTAATCTCTCACATGCACCATTTTAACTCTAACTACACTTAATATTAGGTCAAATTCCACTCATGGTCAAACTTCCCGGTCAGCCACCCATCCTCACACTACTCCACCCCTAGCACGCTTAACTTCTTGGTTCCATTTAGACTAGATTCCATGAAAGAAATGACACCTTGTTGACAATAATACCATATCAATACTATTAACCCTTATTACTTGATGTTGCACATCATTATTTTTTGAATTCCAAACAATTACCTACATAAACTACAAGAATAAGTATATTAATCTTGAATTCAAATGGACAATAAAATGATTTATTTTTTCTTTTTTATTTAATATGGAATAATTAATATCTTTAAATCTGTAAATCAAAATTTGACAAATAATATGTCTAAATAGATTAGAAAAATGAGAGGAATCCAAATATGACATCTATATCATATTTTGAATCAAAAATATTTTTTCCAAAAAATCTTGAGCATTAGATCATGTACCAGTATTTCAAATCTGGCCGGCCTCCTACCGATTCGGCAGGAATTTGTCTTTTTCATGAGGGATGGACGTAAAAGTTCCAGATACACCGGTAGGGAAAATTTTCATCTTAGGTGGTCTAGTATTTTAAAAAAATATGTTGGTACCAATGTGAAACTTTAATTTGGTGGTTGCTTCACAAAACACCCCGTTTTCGGCACGTCAAAAATGGAAAATGGTTTTTTCGTGCGATAAAATGGAAAACTTCCTCCTGCAATGTCGTAAGACATCCCAATATACACATGTATGCACAATATGGACATATTATCACAAACTATGTCGTGATTCTATCCATAACATTGTCGTTTGACCTAAATGTCATGAAACCTCGAA
This sequence comes from Lolium rigidum, assembly GCF_022539505.1. NCBI lineage: Eukaryota > Viridiplantae > Streptophyta > Magnoliopsida > Poales > Poaceae > Lolium > Lolium rigidum. The sequence continues at coordinate 28,297,468 of NC_061512.1, forward strand.
CATGATAGCTCATTTTGTGAAGGACTTTTTGTGATGTTCGCAATTTTCCAACTTTAATATTTTTTCTTGCAACTATGACACATAATATGACACCACGCGAAGGTTTCACATTGTTTGGATCGTTTTCGATTTTTTTATGTCCGTTTCAAACTATATTCAAAACGGCGGGCATGAAGATCCTTTGCCCGGGGCTGAGGCTCGCCAAACTTGCACTGGATCTCTGATGAAATAGCATGTTGTGAATCTAAAAATGATTTTTACAAAAAATCTTGAGCAATATTTCATGTACCTGTAGTTCAAATTTGGTCGGCCTCCTACCGATTCGGTAGGAATTTGTCTTTTTCATGAGGGGTGGACAGAAAGGTTTCAGATACACCGGTTGAGAAATTTTGCATCTTAGTTGGTCTAGTATTTTAAAAAAATGTGTTGGTACCAATGTCAATCTTTAATTTGGTGGTTGCTTCACAAAACACCCCGTTTTCGGCACCTCAAAAATGGAAAATGGTTTTTTCGTGCGATAAAATGGAAAACTTCCTCCTGCAATATCGTAATACATCCCAAGATGCACATGTGTGCACAATACGGGCACATTATCACAAACTATGCCGCGATTCTATCCATAACATGGTCGTTTGACCTAAATGTCATGAAACCTCGAACATGATAGCTCATTTTGTGAAGGATTTTTTGTGATGTTCGCAATTTTCCAACTTTAATATTTTTCCTTGCAACTATGACACATAATATGACACCACGCGAAGGTTTCACATTGTTTGGATCGTTTTCAAATATTTTATGCCCGTTTCAAACTATATTCAAAACGGTGGGCATGAAGATCTTTTTCATTTTAAATATTTCAGGTTTGATATTTTTCCAAGATAGAACTTATTTTTCTGAAAATTTTGATATATTATTTGTATTTTCTGAATTATAATGATTTAGTTATGATTTTTTTTAAGATTAATATCGTAAAATGGAAAATAGCTATGCCGACGGCTTTGCCGTCGGCACAGGGCTGAAATATATGCCGACGGCAAAGCCGTCGGCACAGCCTCGACGTTGTTAGCTCGCCGTCACGGCGGAGAGGCTATGCTGACGGCCAAAACCGTGCCGACGGTTGCCGTCGCATGACGACCTTCATGTGCCGACGGTTTACTCTGCGCCGACGGCCGACTGCTGTGCCTGGCTGGAACGAGTTCTGTGCCGACGGCCCCGATATTTTGCCGTCGGCACAGGATCTGGCCGTCGGCACCTTGACTGGTTCCCGTAGTGTACCAAAATTAATTTAAAGACTGGTATTTCAGATATGCCAAATGAGTGATAGCAACATGACCCCCGAAAAATTGAACACCAAGATTCTCTTTCGTTGAAAACAACGTCACGTTAAATTTAGTAACACTCGAACACAGGACCATTAACCTCTAACCCCGGGCTCTTGTGAACCCACCTGCCGGCAAACGTCACGAAAAGATCTCTCATCACGAAAGCTGACACTAAGGATATACATTTCATTAAAAAATGGTTCCACCCATAAAACTAATCATGAACTATAGATAAAACCACCAAATTTTGTCCCCAGTTTTCATGGATTTTCGCCATATCAACGATGGTGGTAAAATTGAGGACACAGAATGTTTTTCATTTTCCTGCTGCAGTCTGCAGATACACCCACATGTCAAGAGATATCTGAAAGAGAGGCTCGGTACTATCCTGAAGATTGCCAAGTTTGAGTTTCAGACATCTGGATATTTTATTTTCTGCTAGATGCCATTTGTAACTGCTGACTTTAGAACAGAAGCTTTGGGGGGCAGGCAGGAGCTGCTGTCGGTTCATGTCGCTGGCAAGAATCAATTGGTGAATTCTGAGATGTGTGGCCACCTTTCTCTATCTCCTTTTGTGCGCATTCAGTAATTCAGCACGTGATCTTATTGACGTTGCTTGGCAGAGTAGGCCTCTTCCGAGGACCGCACACGCACGCACATTATTGCAGTAGAAATAGGATCAGGTGCAATGGATCAAATATGTAGGGTTTAATACTGGTGTCATGGACGCAATCAATCATGCATGCGAGCAATAAACTTCCCTTCATATAGAGTAAGCTTCCATGATTCAGATCTGTGGAAACGTAGATATATCCTGTTATCTTCGAAATTCTTCTTCAGGTATCTTCTAAACGTGTCTTTTTCGTGGTAACTGAAGCATGTGTTCTTGTGTCCAGTTTTAAACCACTGACGTAGTTATCTGCTCCAGTTTGAACGCAGCTCACTCGTGGCATTTTCCACAATTGAAGATCGTGTTCCCGATCATCAAGAACGATGAGCACTCGAAGGATTAATCGACAATCCAGAGCTTTTACACACATAGCTGTGAATCTTTTGATTCATGTCCTTGTCACGCATGAGCACCACCTCGTTGTGGAGAATAGAAGTCAAATATCTCGTTGTGGAGAATGTCCGCCCCACAGATTATTACTTCTTGTACGAGTATTCAGAAATCTGAACTTTTAATTGTACAACAGTAAGATATGAAACGCATCGCTGCCTCTGCAAAGTTTTCATTGCGCGTTTCAACCGGCTAACTGCACTCGCACAAGTCCACGGTTGTTTGAAACCTAAAGTGGTCATGACTCAAAAGACAAAACAACCTTTAACCGAGCTGAAAAAATCATCATAAAAAGGGCACAAGTTCTGATGGCGGTCACCCAAACTATAACACACCACCAACGCCACGGTGTCTCCACACCAGGCCATGAATTCCCTCCTCATGTCGCTGTTCGCCTCAGCAATTACTAGCAAGACGGGTGTCGCTTTAGAGATGGACAAGAAAATTAGCAAAGGCCTTCACGCCACGCCACACCCTTCCTAGCTAGCCAGATCATCATTTGACTGTAATTAACACGAGAATTCAAGGTACGCTTGTTATGCGTCTCCCCCTTCGATTGCTGCAAAACTGCCAACTATTTGACCCCCTTCGATTTCGATCCACTGCATTCGAGAGAGGAGATGGCTGTGACAGATACACATTAAGTGATGATCGGTAACACCACAACAGACCACAGTGAAGTAAAGAAAGGGCACTGGAGATGTTGTCCTAGTTCAGTACTAGCAGTGTGCACCATATGATGCATAGCCTGAAAATTCAGACGCCCAAAGATGCTAGTTCATCGTCTAGACAATTTGCATTGAAGCAATCTTCGTGTCATGCTGAATATTCTGAGCCTCTACATAATCGGGCGATTTTCATTCATGGGCTCTGTGGAGAACCCAGGAAATGCTTGCATAACTTTTGGACAATGCCCAAAATTCTCTAAGATCTCTGCAAAGTGATTTCTTTCGGTAAAGAACGTTTTATTACTTAAAGGGTTTAAGCATTACACCCGGTATCTGGATAACTAAGATGCACACAACCACACAAACATCCAACGTCCATTGATACACAAGGATTATCGAGTTATCTTTCGAACTCTTTTTAAAAATATTTTTAAACATTTTTCTTTCTTGTGGTATTTTCTTTCAGCATCCTATTTCTCATGGTAACTCAAGCATGTGGGTGCGTCTCTAGTAAGCATTGACGTTGTTATCTGCTCTGGTTTCAACACATCATTCGTGGCATTGTCCGAAAAGTTTCAGTTGACACGATACTGCATATCATCATCAACGACAGTGGGCACAATGTCACGAAAAGTTCAATTGACAATCCGGTGCTTTTAGACCACAAATTTCTGGATCTTTTGATCCATTTTTCCTCATGCATGAGCATCAACTTTTTTGCATAAGCCATCATGGAAAGTTATTTAATTTTGTTAGTAGCCATGCATTGAGATCCTGTTGCGCATCTCCAGGATTTTCAATACAACTCGTCTAGTCGAGATTTGACATAGGATGGAAGAATTCATTGAAAGTGAAACTTGAGCAAAGGTGAACATGGTATGTGTGATTTAACCTGTCCAGTGTGAGCGTCAGTGGCTAGTTTGAAACCCAAAGCGCTTGTGACTGAAAAGACAAAACAATCTTCAACCGAGTAGAAAATTCAGTAAAAGGACACTAATCCTGAAGATGACACCCTCACACTGAAACACCCGCTCTTGGTTGCAAGATTCGCTATATACCACCACGAATCACGTCACCGTCACCCAAATTCACAGGGTAAAAAAGTGGCGTGCCGTGAACTCAAAAACCACACTACAGCTATGACGAACCACGTCCACGTTTATGTCTACATATGATGGGCATCGCGCTGTGGAGAAAGACACCACCTTTCAAATCAGGTAGTCATCACCCGATTAACTCTTCGACACGATGACCTCGACATTACTGGATTGAGAATCAAAATGCTCCACACCAACCTGCCACCATACGAGCAGCCAATCGCGCCGCGAGCTATGCGATACAAAGAAACAACCAATCATTTTGCTCGGAATATCTTCAATTGGATTTTTTTGCTCGGAATGTACAACGTGCGGGTTATTTAACATGAAAATGTTGATTTCGCTTGGCAAAAGGCAAGAGGAGTCCTCTTTTTTTCAAGATTTCTGAAGGAGGAAAATCTTGCTCTGCTCAATGCCTTCTACGCTAAAGCTATGATGTGAAGTGTCATCGCATCAACCTCGCGCTGATGGGAAATAATTAGTACAAGCACTAATGATTGGACCTCTCGTCCTTTCGCTCTCGATTTTGATGGTGATCCTGTTTGATGGCGGAGACCCCGATCCATCCCGACAAAGCTATGGTGGAGGCAAACTAAGGGCAACAACAGTCAAGGAAGAGGGAGCATGACTTGGTGAGGTCCCAAATCAGACTCATCTTACTTATTGACACATCTAAAGAATTATATTTAACCAAAAAAAAAGTTGCACAGCCATACCGAGCTGTTTTTTCCTGTTTGACGATAAGCTTTTGCCATTTATGTGTGGAGGATATCAATTGGAGTATCCATATAGTATAGGTAGATATTCAATATGTTTGGGTCAAGGTCAAGGCGCTACCGGCCTGGCGGGTTTGCCGGTCCAAAATTTTGGCCAGGTTCATCGAAGGGGATGGATGATGGATCCATCAGCGAGGGTAAACGACGAAATCAGCAGGCGCTGCTTAAAGATACCGATGAAATAAAGAAATCATCGATCGTTCCAGGAAAGGGATTGGGTCGCTTGGATCATGCTAGATGCAAAAGTGGATGGCATATTCTAAACCCTGAGCGCAATCAGTATCTTAACACTGCAAGCGTACTATCAGCACGTGTTCAGTTCGTCCCATGCTTCGATATACTCGTGGCAACTGTCGGCTAATACCCGCAGCCGTGCACATGGAGATGGGGAATTTTTCCGAGATTTTGATGTCTACGAGGATCGATTGTGTGTCTAATACTCTGATGAGAGACTTTTACAAAAAAACAAATGCTTCCTTCATTAAAAACAAACCTTCTTAAGTTGTTCTAGATACGATTGAGCAGCTTTTAGTGTGTAGACAAATCCATATTTAAAAAAAAAATTGAGGAGCTTTTTTTAAACAGAGGAAGCAGTTTCCTTACATAATTTACTGCTCCCTCCATTATATATTATTTGTTGCAAATTTTGATGTAATGTTAAAGTAAACTTGTGATCCATCTTGTCGACATAACGAGTAGTATCCGGATCCCGTGGTGCTGTCCGAATTGCCACAGCACATAAAGATAAAAGTTGACTTTTAGATGAATCGCAAGTTGATAATGTACAAATCTATTTTGAGCTCTCCAACCTGACAAGCGCGCAGCCACCCCACATGGAGATGGAATACTAGGTCCGATTACCAATCAATCCATGGATTGTTTAATTCTATGGACGCCTTGAGCCAAGATTACGAAATTGGTTGACCCATTTTTAAGGCAGGGGATCATGTGTTTAACACAAAGCTAAGCGACCTTAGCTCATCTCACTCTGGCTGGGGGGTGGATATATAAACCCAATGTTTGAGTTTAAATTTTTATGGATGCAAATTTAGGTTTTTATTTATTTATTTATACTTGAGGCCTCTTTCCGTAAAAAAAGTCACCATGCCAAGATGAATATAAAGTTGACTTCCTCCATAAGTTGGTTAACTTGGCGAAAGAAAATCACTATCCTACTCTTATAGGAGGAAAATTTAATTTGCTAAGATTTCGATATAAGAAGAGCAAAGTCAGATTTAACAACCAGTGTCCTTTCTTATTCAATGTTGTGATTGATAATCTTGAATTAAGAGAGATTTTAATGATTGGGAGACAGTTCAGCCAGAGCCTGCCTACATACGAGAAATTGGACCGACTACTCATGAACACATATAGGCTTTTTCAGATCATACTCCCACACTCATAACCATGGAACGCCCAAACTACAATGTAAAGGCCAGTTCAAGTTTGAATTGGGATGCTTGCATTGTGAGGAAAGGTCCGGTAAAAACCTATTGCTGGCCACAGTCCAAAAAGTGGAACAATAATAGTGCGCAATGCATAAAAACCTTGCTGGATGGGATAGGCATATCGCGATCCGGCTAAAATATTAAAAGCTTCGCGTATCATCCATTATTGATGAGTTAGAGGCTTCCGTGGAAATCTGACCACTGTCTACGCACGAGATTGAATTGAAAAATTAATCCAATGCGCATACTCAAATGGTATCAGTGGTCAAATACAATATACTTTCATAGTGTTGCCAATGACAGACATCAATAGAAATGTATTCACTCTCTAGTTCAAAATGAGTGTATGATCGAAGGACAAGCACATGAGAAACTCAGATCTTATATTACAGATAACTATAAAAATATGTACAACGATTTGAAGAGGGTAACTTCTCAATGGATGAATCTGGAAGGATGACATTCCGTGAGTTATCCATGAGGAAAATGCTCACCTTACTACACTTTATTCCGGAAGGAAGTAAAAAAAGGTGGTTTTGCAAATGGAACAAAACAAAGCCCGATATAGATGGCTTCCCAGTGGAGTTCTATGAGAACTTCAATGAGGCAATCAAAATGGACTCGCTCGAACTTTTAAACGCTCTTTTACTCTTTATATAGACATATTGAACTATATATTTCACCTAAATTTTGGCGAGATAATTTTTATGATAAAAGTTAAAGAAGGCAGAAAGAATCCAACAATATAAGCTTATATATCTTCTAATATTTAGCTTTAAAATGTTCACGAAAACCACATAGGCTAAACTCGGTGATTGATCATGTTGTACGATTCAACTCTCACTATTTTTACGAAAGGAAGAAATATCCTTGATGGGGTAGTGATCCTGCATGAAATAGCTCATGAGCTGCATCGAAAAAAGATGAATGGAGTAATATTAAAGATTGACTTCGAATAGGCTTATAATAAAGTTAAGTGGTCTTTAATTCATCAAACTCTTAGAATGAAAGATTTTTCTGAGGGTGGCGCGCTCTAATCCTTATTTTTGTTTTCGGAGAAAGTGTAGCTATTAAAGTCAATAAAAATATTGGTATTAAAAATGATTAAGGAGTGGCTATCCATCATCAACAATTCTATTTCATATAGTGGGTATGTTAGAAATAATGATAGAGAATTCAAAAAAATGATTGTCAAATTGAAGATGTAGTCCCGCACCTCATGGATGGTGGATTATCTATTCTTCAGTATGTCGATGACACAATTCTCTTTATGGAACATGACCATTTAAAATAAGAAATCTGAAACTAATATTACCAACTTTCTAGCAGCTATTGAATCTTAAATTTAATTTCCACAAAAGTGAATTATTTTTTTACTTGGGTGAGGACCAAGAAGAGGCTACCCTTTATGCTTAGTTATTCGGACGTGGGCACGGACCGTTTCAATCAGTTACTTTGGCATTCTGATTCATTATTGGAGGCTCGTAATGCTGAGTGAAAGAGGAGAGGCTACAAAAATGTTTAAGTGGATGGAAAGGAAAATTGTTATACTTTGGTAACTAGATACTATGTATGAGGCTATAGATGGAAGGATTACCAGTGACGCACCAAAATTTTGGTACACCACTACTGTTATCGTGGCGCACTAGAAAAGGGTGGACCACTAGTATGGCATTAACAGTGGCGCACCTCATATCACGCTACACCACTTCTAAATGTGGTCAGGGTTGGTCGGGACGCACCCGCACCAAACTATAGTGCGCCACGTACATGTGGTGCTTCCTGAAGTGATGCGCCAATTACCGGTTGGACGCGCCTCCTCCAAGCCCAAATGTGGACCCTTTGAGCACCCGTGTGTGGACCAACCCTTCCCACTCTAACGGGAGGCTGACTGCGGCGCAACATTCATGGCCGTCAGTGCCGCCGATGCGTGCCGTGAGGCCGCATGGCCTTAAGCGCGCACTAACCGGCCCGCAACGCGCGTGAACCATCGCATGTGCGCTAGAAGGATGACAGGTAGCACGCGCAGCAGCTTTGGCCATCAATGCCTATCGATGACCGGAGCGACGCCTGAGCTCCTACGCCGACATCGATGTCGAAGGTGCCGAAAACCTGTGTGGACATTGACGGTCCGCGGTTCTTATACCGACCCTGCGCTGGTCTCTCCCACATCACCGCTTTCCGCTAGCGCCAAAAACCAGCCTGCCGCCACGTCCAGCGCTAGAGGAGATGTCGAAGCTACTGTCTTGGCTCAAGACATCAATTTGAAGTTGAGGCGGATGTATCCATCCTAGCTACATGTAGAGGCCGGATGTAATAGTTAATTCTTTTAGATAATAAAACACTCTTTATATTGAAAATGATTTAAAGGAAATATTACTCCGTTACTGAGAAAGAAAAGAACATGATGGAACGGGTGGTGCACCGTCTCTAGATATCAATATCATAAGAGATAATAATTTAAGATGTAACCCGTGCGTACATATCCATGGGACCATCAACATTAACTCTTTAGTTCCGATTACTTAGTCAATCACATAATAGGCAGCTTGTCGATGTTCATTTATTTGCTCATGCACTATCGCTCGACAGTTGACGCACACACCTGGTCCCATGGTGTCCTTGTTGCTGGTAGCAAGTGCGGCAGACGCGATGCAGACCTAATTGTGATTCCATGCTTTCAGTGCTTGTGATATAAGTATGAATCTAATTAAAAAATATTATGGAAAAATGTTGCACCGTTATAGTATCTATTATGTCACACAACTTTAATTCCAAACTTAAAATGTAGCTCGACAAAACAGAAAAAAAAAATCTATTTTGTGACATTTGTTGTTATATGATGTGGTATGCCTAAGTCACTAAAAAGTATATAACCAAATATCGGTAGGATGGTTAGAAGTATAGAACCTACGAGAGTGATCAAACCCGAGGTTAGAAGATCATGATATCTCCTCACATGCCCTTGAGAAATCCTACCAAAAAAATTTGTGGTCAAAATATCATGGTACCTCTAGATAATTATTTCTACCAAACAGTTGACAAATTCAATGGACATGGAGCCATGGGCTTGAAATATGACATCAACAATCTAACGATGTCAACCGACAGAAAGTCTAAGAGTGGAGTGTTTTTCCACTACTCACATGCGCCTGTATCTCTATGTAGGCTAGGTGGGCTTGCACTAAAATAGTTGAGAAAATTTCATAAGAGATATCCGGAAGCCCCAAACGAAACCCATAATAATTTTTTAGTTTTACTGAACATTTATATTTATTTTTTATTTAGTTCTATCACGATATAATTATTTTGCTCTATCATGATACAAAATCTGCTCTCTGTATTTTTTTATTTAAGTATAGTTACCACAACAAACTACATGACAATACTTCTTTGTTATGTAATTAACTAATTGTAATGTTTATAACCATTATGAGAAATAAACTTACTTTCTTTGCTAAAAAGCGTGCATAGGATTTGTAACAAAATGTTGGTTAATTCTTTTTTTCTGGAGAATGGCGCTTCAATATTCTTCTCAAACTTTGTACTCTTAGTCAACTGAAAATAAATAAAAGAGTCGTAACATCATGCCTCCACAAAATAGTCGGGGATGAGATGAATGTTAGTAGATGGTGTGTGCGAGAAGACAACACCGGAGATGTGGGACACCCCCTTATTGTTTAGCTAGAGGCACCGGATGAAACAATCTGGATCACATCGAACAAGGCATGAAACACAGATAGTTTTTACCTAGGTTCATGCTGCTGGGTAAAATCCTATATACTCCCTCCGTCTATAAATAGATGTCTGAGGTTGTTCAAAATCTGAATGTATATAGACAGTAAATAGCATCTAGATACATCCAGATTTAGACAAATCTCAGACATTTATTTATGGACTGAGGTAGTACTACTTATCTCAATTGATGACGTCCTGCTTATCTCAATTGATGGTGGATTTGCACTCATGTTACAACGGCAGAACAATCTAAGGCAGTCAGGGCCCGTGGCGGAGTTACATCATCTGGAACCAGGGTGCACCGAGGATGCCACAATAGATATAAAACAAATTTAGGGAGTGCATATGTGGTGGAAAACTAAAGTTTTACAAAGAAAAATTCCAAAAAGGGGCTTAGCATTTCAAGCTTCTCCTTTCATAGTGTATAAGAGGATACCATTTGGATGTAAGTAGAATTTCCTAGAATATATAAAATTTCCAAAAAAGGGTTTAGTGTTTCAAGCTTCTCTGTTAGCTCTATAGTTCTAATCTTTTTGCACATTTCTACTAAATACCACGACTTTGTTAAAGGAGTCAACTACATGAACACTGAACATGTCAAAATTGAACAGTGTATTGACTACCCATCCTGCATTAAACAGGGAAGCATATACACATAGTCAACTGTACAGGGTGATCCTGGAGCCAAAGCATCCAGGACATACATCAGTCTGCAAGCCAGTCCAGATTATAACACTCTTCTGCTACCTGCACGCGGAGGTCTGGGATGACCTGCTCAGCCTCTCTCCAAAGCATCGCCGTCTCCTCGTCGCACACGACGTGGCCGAGGGACTTGAGCGAGGAAGAGGACCTCGGGAGGCTCCTGAGCCGCGAGCACTCCCTCATGTCGATCTTCTCCAGGTTAGTCAGGTGGCCGAGCTCCTCCGGGAGGTCCGTCAGGTTGATGCACTGCGATATGTCAAGGTACTTCAGCCTCTTCAGGCTGCACACCGACGGCGGGAGCTTCCACAGCGCCGGGCAGGCGTACACGCGCAGGATGCTAAGGCAGTGCAGCTTGCCCAACTCGTACGGCAGCTCGGTGAGGTCGTGGCAGTTTGAGATGGAGATGCTATCCAGCGAACTGATCTCACATATACTAGGTGGCAACTGCTTTAGATCTACACAGTGGTCGATGGTGAGATTGGATAGGCACGGGAATGTCATAGAGAGGTCGATCGTTGACCCTCTTAGACTGTTGTTTAACTCACAGAGCACGAGAGAGATCTTGCGCAGGCTCTTCAACGGGATTGTGCTTTTTGGCAGTGGTGGGAGTGTGATCTTCTCTAGCCAGAGGCTCCGGAGGTCACTGAGCATGGTGAAGGCGGATAAGTTGTCAAGGGCAGCACTGGTAGTACCATAGTTGATTAGCACCAGGGCCTTCAGGTTCTGCATAGTTGCGATGAACGGCGGGAGGTAGTACACACTTGAGGCGAAGTTGAGGATAAGAACTTCTGCCTTGGGGAAGCTCATCTGGAACCAGTCAGATTCTTTCATCTCACCTGAAGTTTGAAATCAATTCGTTAGATCATCTTGTACTTGTAGTAAGTCGATAAGGGGAAAATTTGCACCACTAGAACAAAGTTGACAAACAGGTGCCCGCAAAAAAAGAAGTTGACAAACAGTGAGTGATCAGACATATCACCTGTGTGAATGGAAACTATCTGAGCTTCGAAGGGAGTGTCCTTATTTCTCTGCCAATCTCTGGGAAGTGATTCTTCTCTTCTTGGCATTACTAATCGCCCCCGTTTGTTCAGAGAATCACGCCCACTCATGTGAAGTGCCAGATCCCGCAACACATCATGTTGCGTCACAGAATAGTCATGATAGTTACTGTATAAATCTCCAGCTTTATTCCTGCAAAAAGAGCATAAGAGAATCAGATATGTTCTTGCAGTATATGGATTATCAAATGATTTCAAGAACATATGTAGGATACTTACTGTGCATCATTAACTAAGGTAAGCAGGTTTTTGTTCGACAGCTCCATTAGGATGGCGAAAGCATCTGGCTCTTCAAGATCATGTATCTCCATCCAAATGTTGATCAACACGTCAAGAGGGATCTTCTTATCCTCTGGGAAGCAACCCAGATCAAGGAAACATTCTCTAACCTTTCCTGACAAGCACTCGACGCTTGCAGCCATCCTCTCCAGGAGTTTGGTCTCATGCGAGTCGGAGATAGACTCTCCTCGTGACAAGCGGTTCTTCGCGCTCAACCATATCATAGGAGGCTGATCACGCAAGGATGCACCGATAACCTTCAGAGCTAGCGGAAGCCCTCTGCACTCAGCAGCCACCTGCTTAACCAGCTTCTTGTCAACAGTCTGAGGAACACACTCCTGATCAAAGGCAGCAGTGCAGAAGACAGACAAGGCCTCCTCTTCGCCGAGTAATTTCATCTCATAGGTCCGTGTGACGAGCGTAGGGAACTTCAACCTTGATATGACAAGAGTCTTGCAGCCAGGGAACTTGAAGACGAGCTCCTCGAGCTGCGAGAGAGACCACACATCATCAAGTATAACAAGGACTGGTCCTTTGTCCCTTGGTCCTAACTTGAGCTGCCACTCCGGGATCTGGTTGTACGCGCCAAGCACGATGTTGCTGCTGATCTGCTCCCACAGCCTCATCTTGATTGTCTCCAAATTTGCTGATTGCGAGACCGTCTCGAAGAAGATCCTATTGTTGAAGTAGCCTAAACAAAGGAACATGTATTAGCACTGGGTAGAGAAGAAAGATTGGTAAATTTCGAGATAATAAACTATGAAGGAAGATAAAGAGGATTAGCATCACTAGTTCCAAGTGTCTTTGTAATTACAGATGGTTATCAAATTTGTGTTACACCGCGACCAAATTAATTGGGATTTAACAGTAGATATAAAATTATTGGAACGATAAGAAGAGGAGTATGTTACTTGGATCTCAACCAGTATCATTCAGTTATTTAGAGGTCTGCGCTAATTAAATAGATGTGTTTAGAGCAGTAGAATAAGTGGCAATCATTTTTTGGTTGAAAACAAAAATGTAACTTTCATGATGGCACAAGATTTTCAGAGTATCTCCAAAGTTGGGCAGCCGGGACTCGGGAGTGGTTGTGTTGCTCTCCTCAGCAACCCTATCCCATGACAGCCATGCGCATGCTCTGCACTAGGTCGGTCAAAGCGCCAATTTTGACCAAAAAATAAGTGGCGCGGAGCAAAACGTAAGCATCAGCCTCAACTATATACCTAATAAAAGATTCCCCAATCAAGCACCAAAGATTTCCACGAGAGAATTTTGGAAACATGTTCTACTCAAGAATCGAATGATAAACTTTGTACTGTAGTATGCAAGAACCGAACAAAAAAGAACGAATTTAAGGAAGAATTTGTACGAGACGGGATGGTTTGTGGGATTCGATTCTTGTTTATTATTACCTTGGACCTTCTGATCCTTGTAGATCTCCATGGCGAGCGTGGTCTTGCCGCTGCCGCCCATGCCGCAGATGCCGACGACCTCCCAGCCGGGGCCGCCGCTCATGACCATCTCCTTCACCTTGTCTTTGCCTACCTTGATGCCGCTCCCGAGCAAGTCGCCGCCTTTTTTGTCGAAATCCTCCTCCGGGATCTCAAGATCCATAGGCGTGCACATGCCGCCCTTGGCCGCCGGCGTCGCGACCTCCACACCCTTGGCCGGCGGCGGCGCGACGGGCAGGGACATGGCCATGCCCTTGGAGGGCGGCGGCAGCGGGACGGGGAGGGACATGGCGGGCGGGGAAGCCTGCATGGCGGCGGAGACCTCCTCGACGCGGCGCTCGAGGCGGCCGATGCGCGCGTCGGCCTCGTCGCGGAGCCGGCGCACGCCGTCGAGCACGCTGACGGTGGCGTGGCGCGCCAGCCAGCGCGCGATGCCCTGGTCGGCGGCCTCCATGCGGCGCGCGAGCTGCGCGGCGCGGTACACGTTCCAGCGCGGGGAGGCGGCGGCGCGGCGCGCCAGGTCGAGCGCCTCCCGGAGCCGCGCGGCCAGGTCGCCGAGCTCGGCGCTGCTGCGGAGGGCGCCGGCGGGGTGCGGGTGCTGGACGAGGGGCAGGAGCGGCTCGACGGTGCGGCGCAGGCGCTCGGCGGTGGAGCGGCAGAGGAAGGTGCCGGTCACCGCGCGCAGCAGCTCCTTCACCGCGTCGCCGGCCAGCTGGTCGAACAGGATCCGGCCTGGGTCCATGGCTCCCGCGCGCTCTCGGACGATGGATGCGTGCGAGCCTCGCTTGCTTGCTTATCTTGTTGGCTTTGGTGGTGCTGGGTGCGCGCGTGCTTGCGTGAGCTGGGTCAGTCGGGCAAGTGAGGGGTCGCCGTCGCCATGCGGAGTGGAGGAGGAGGAGGGGGGCGGCGTTTGGTCGCGGAGACGGAGGAGGTGGAGATGGGTTTATAGAGGGCGGGAGAGTGCGGCACGGCGGTGGGAGTGGAGGAGGAGGGTCAACCGTTTGCGGTGAGGGGTCGCCGGTGCACCGGTGGGCTCCGCCGTAGGAGAATATATAGCAGCAGTGGGTACTACAGTACACTACACCGGGTAGTCGCCCAGAGTAGACCTGAATCACCTGACCTTTACCGGATTAGCCGTGTCGGGTCTGGAAGAGCATCGCACGCAGGCCAGGCATTTTTGAGCCCAACATGGCAATAATAATGATTTGAAGGTGTGTATATACTTAACTAAATCTCGGTCAAGTGACAGTCACCAAGTCTAAGTTACAACCTAGTACAACTTATGGGCCGGCACGAATCTGTTTGATGTCAATGGAACTGAAGACTTACGTTACTACTAAAGTTCTTTAGCTCCAAATTTCATTTGACTCAACATTCGACAAGTTACACCATATGCAAGCATACTCATTGTGTCAATTCAAATATAACGTCTACCAATAATAACACAACATATGCGTGTGAAACGTAAAAAAATATAATTACTTGAATGCGTATAGATGATGAGTAGTAGCTACACATATAGGTTCCATAACAAATGTTATAGCCCCAATTGTACTTGAAATCTGGTTGCACCGCTCAAACTCCGGTTCTATTAAGTTTGCTTTGTGTCTGGAAGTTCTGAGAATGTATTTTGTTTAACTACGTGAACCATGTTCTAGTCTTGGTAGTACTGTGTCTCATTGTAAGGATTAGCTAGATGTGGTCGTTGAAATGACTTTATAGAGAAAATTACAATCAAGATATACATGACCTTGTTCTATTCGGATTACCAGCTTGAGCAGAGTTTTTTCAATGCACATTTGAAGCCTTTGAGGTTTAGCATTGTTTTGGATGTTGGTGGTTAAAGCGTCATCTCTAGTCCTACCGAGAAAAGAACACATGAAGTCTATAGACCCTATTATATATGTGTGTTGCCTATATAAGGACATGATCCCATGGTTTAAGGTGTATCTATTATTATTGATTTCTCCTCCTAAACTTTGTGTGAAATCATCTTCATGTTCTTGATACACATCCTAGGACATTAAATTATTGGAGTGAGAGACCGGTCTTTAGATGAGAATCAAACAATATAATTTCTTCAGACTTTTTTTTTCGAAATGGGGGTATTCCCCGGCTTCTGCATCATGACAATGCACACGGTCATTTATTAGAAAAAGGTTCAAAATAGTATCGTTTACAACTCACACATCACCGAGGATTGATACAAAAATCAACCATTGAAATAAACACATACTATGACTACGCATCAACATAGCCTTCTAGTATGTCGCCAACCAGCCTAGCACAAGATATCTTGAGTGACCATCAGGAGCCGTGTGCATCCAGAAACCATGGCATCCCGCTGCCCCTCCGGAGAGAGTAGGACCCAATGAGAGACCATATGGATAACCTGCAAGAAATGAAAAGAGGGTTTTTTTTATTAAAAATTATATCATTTCTGACCCTCCAAATAGACCAACATAAAGCAGAAACCACAATCCGGATAAAAGCTTTAGATTTTCTATCTACTCCATTTAACCAATTACCAAACATATTAGTAATATTGGTGGGAGGTGGAAGATCATAAGTAAAATTAACCATACGCCATAGGAGCTTAGCTAAAGGGCATTCAATAAAAAGGTGTTGAATGGTCTCCTGTTCCCCACAGAAAACACATTTTGTACACCCATTCCAATGATGGTTAGCTAGATTGTCCTTAGTTAACAACACCTTATTACTCAAGAACCACATGAAAATCTTAATCTTTAGCGGGATTTTAACCTTCCATAGATACTTTCTCAAAAAGGGGGTATGGTCACACATAAGATCTTCATACATCGACTTCACTGTAAACAAACCATTTGATGTCAAATTCCAGACAAAACGATCATCCTCTGCATTCAAATGTACCATCATGAGTCTCCGACATAATTGCAACCATGAAGTCCATTTATTACCACTCAACACTCTACGGAATGTAATATTCAGCGGAGATTGGGCTAACACCTGTGCAACTGTGACATTCTTATGGTGAACAATATTATAGAGAGACGGATACTGTTGAGCCAAAGAAGTATTGCCTAACCAGGTATCTTCCCAGAAGCGGATACTCAAACCATTACCCACTTTAAAAAAACCTCTATAAAAAACTCCTGTTTGATCTCCATTAAACCTTTCCAGGATGGGGAATCAATAGGCCTTTCTTGAACCTCCGGTAATGACTTCTATCTTAGGTATTTATTATGTAGCAATTCCTGCCACACCCCGTCTTCATTAAGAAGTTTAAAAAGCCATTTACTCAATAAACATCTGTTTTTAATTTCGAGAACCTCAATACCTAAGCCCCCTTGATCTTTGGGTCTACAAACAATGTTTCATTTTGTAAGTCGGTATTTTTTTGTTTTCGTCGGACTGCCAAAAGAACTTAGATCTATAGAAGTCCAAACATTTCCTTACCCCTCAGGTATTTGCAGGAAAGACAACATAAACATCGGTAATCTATTTAACACTGAATTAATAAGAACTAATCTATCACCATATGATAGTAACTTCTCTTTCCAGCATCCTAATTTACTCTCAAACCGAAGATCTGCTTATACTGGTCCTCCTCCTCCCTTGTCTTTCCAAAACAAAAAATCTCACTCTTTTGAAAGTTAATCTTGAGCCCCGATAACTCTTCAAAGAGACACAAAATTAGTTTCATATTAACTACTTTGTTGAGGTCATGTTCCAAAAAAAAAAGGATAGTATCATCAGCGTATTGTAGTATAGAGAGTCCTCCCTCAACTAAATGTGGAATTGACCCTCCAACTTGACGTATAGATTAGACTATAGATCTTTATCTGTTACTCTTAGTGAATTTACATCTCCTAGACGTATAGGTGTCGACGTGTCATATGAGAGCATACATCTTGTGAATCTAGCTTGAGAAAGTTTCTGATGGACCAGAGATCGCCTCAAGATCTACCATGAGTAGTTGGGCGAGTTAGCAATGTTTTTCTTCTTTCATTTTTGTAACAAAAGCTAATCATAAGATTTAGATAATTATATATCATAATGTAAATACTTATGTGAAAGTACAAGTGGATATGTAGAATAGATATATTTGCAATCAATTCCTACCCCTATACCTGTCATCACCCGGATTTTTAAGTCCAGATGCCTATTATGCCATTCCTCGCAATCCCAGGAATATTGTTTTTGCGAGACATAATAGATTAATATCACAACACATCATTCCTTACAACGCATAAATGTCTTACAACAAGGGATCACATGATCCAGTCTCATTACAATACCAGTTGATCTATTGATCAATTACAAAACACATAGCGGAAGCGAAGTAGCGTGGTAGTAGTCCATCTATTCCACAGGCAACTGTTGACGTCAGGAGTGATCCTAGTTGTCGTAGACGTCCTGCTGTCCTTCTTCCGGGTTCTGGTACTCCTCTTCATAGTCTGGCCATTTGAATAGCCAGGGACAAAGCCATGAGTACTTTAAAGTACTCGCAAACTAATACTAAGGTAAGTATTATCAACTATGAAAAGGGGGTTCTAAGCTCTAGTTTCATTTGCATAAAGCCAGTTTTATTTCGTAAACCCTTTAATAAATCAAAAACATTCATTTGCTCAACTAACTCAAGTGGGAACATTAGTGTCATTCCCACAACTCAGTTGTGATTCAAAGTCAAAGTCACCTTTGAATTCAAATCACAAGTCACCATTCATATTTTTAGAAAAGTTCTGATGACGGAACAGTATGGCCTTTCCAACTGTCAATAACCGCGGACGCGGCTATTCGAATAGGTTTAACTCTGCAGAGGTTGTACACTTGTGCCACAACAATTGCAATAGTTCGTCGGGAGTAATCGGCCCCGATTTATCGTACGCAGTACGCGAACTACCAATCCTAACCTTTCATTTACATACTCTAGTATAGGCACCTCTCCCCATGAGCTTGGCCTCCCGGTGAAGACAGACAATCGGCTGGGAACCGCACGGAGGCTTGGGCCGGACATTCACCTCATTTCACGTCATTTCATATCACTTCACCAGTAAGGAGGCAGCCTCAAGCATAACCCCTATGATGCTTGTTCAGAGGGAACCCATACTAAAATACATAAGTTTCCAGCTAAGCCTTACCCAGATTCAGGTATTGTGGGGGTACTTGTAAAATTGGAAAGTTATCGCATCCGAACCCAACCATCAGTGTTTTAGTAAAATTCACCAAGTCATTCACCAGTCATATTCACCTTCAAAATCTTTCCATAGAATGAATCATCATTCCAAGGTTTTCAAAGTCATTTCATTTCACAAGTTCCCATCTAGAGTAGTCAATTTTATTTGTTAGCACTAGCAACTAGTCATGAGGGGTGCTAACTTAGCTTATAGCTTTCTAGGCTAAGTTTGATACTCTTGTAGTACTCTATTTCTAGACCAAAGTTAACTATAAAAGTAAGTTATAATAATCCAATAAAAACTTGTAAGAATAAAACTTGGGAAAATAGGATCATAAGCATAAAGTAAATGGGTAATGCCTTGCTCATGGTGAGCTTTTCACTTTGCAAGAGTATTATCTTGCCAGAATATTAGCTTGCAAGAATATTAGCTTGCAAGGGTGTTAGCTTGCCTTGGTGGTTGAGGTGATCAAGGTGGTCTTCTTCTCCTTGAAAGTAGACTCCCTCCTCCTCTTGATACTCCTCGGTACTAGCGTCTAAAATACGAATACGAGGATACAATCACCAAACAATTCATTGGCTATTCCAAACATCACATATATTCACACAAACTATTCTATTCACACAATTAATACCATTTGGTGCATTGGTGGTCTTGCTTTGAGGAAGAATAATTTCCTCTCATTTTATATGTAAATGATAGTTTCCATATAGTTCTTGAGGAATAATTTCCTCTCATTGAATCTTCTTTAAGATTTAATTTCTCAAACCATCACACATGAATTTATGTTGACCTAAGTCAACCCTTCATCATCATCATTTGAGAAAATGATTTAAATGAGGTAGGGATACCTCATACCATTTAATAATGCCTATTATGATTTAAAATCTCCAAGTATTTCATGTGAGAGTATTTGACCAGGGTTTCAAACTTCATATGAAAGTACTTGGGACAAGATTTAAATGAAGTGAAACACCTCATATAATTTACACAAGTATACTAGCATCACTCATTACTATTAAGTGGGTAAATGTGTTGTTTTCTTATTTAGGAAAAATAATTTCCTCTCATATTAATTAAGGTGTTACTTTTAATTACTTAGAGAAATAATTTCCTCTCATTATCTTATTAAGATTTAATTTCTTTCATGAACAATATATGACCTAGGTTGACCAAAGTCAACCTCTTCATACTTATCATTTGAGAAAATGATTTAAATGAGGTGAACACCTCATACCTTTTAATCCTAACATGGTAAGGATTTAATATCATCAACAATTCATGTGAGACCTAAATGACCAGAGTCTCTACCTCATTTTGAATGGTTGGTGACAAGATTTAAATGGGAGAAACATTCCCATGAGATTTATTAATAGTTTTGGACAATATCTTTGACTATAAATAGCCATATAGTCCTTTAATTCATCTAGGCCATGATCATTCAAAGTAATCATGGCATATTTTTGCATAAACAATTAGTACAAGTGTAATGTGATTTATAGGAGTTGGAAACAACTTAAAAGCATTTGTGGTTGATTTTTAATAATTATTCTAAGGCAGAAAAGTCCCTGTCTTGTTTATTTTCTCACTTTAATTCTACCACAGCTATTGGTTTGAATCCAGTGGCATTGGATAGAGCTTTTGATAAGCTTTCCAAATATATAAAATTTGTCGAAAATGGCTCAGTAGATTTGGATCTATTAAATTTTGAAGTTGACACCAGTATTCAAAATTGGGTTCAAAATGTTTTTAACGAATTCAAACTAAACAGCCGCGCGGGAAACTAATTGGGCCGGCCCAGCTATGCTGGCGATGCGGGCGGGCCACCTGACAGTGGGGTCCACTGTCAGTTTCTTTTAAAATCACCGAACCGGTACGTGAATGGGGGCCGTGGGATTTAAAGAGATCGGACGGCTCTGGGTCATCCTCGTCGGCGACGAGGCTCGCCGGAGAAGGAACCCTACTGGCGGCGAGGTGGGTTGCGATAGGGGGCTTACCGGCGTCTAGGGAGTCCGGCGAGGCGGGAAAACGAACTGGTCGACGACGGCGAGGCCGATGATGGTCGAGGGAGAGCTTGGGGAGGACGCAATCGTCGGCGGCTTCTGCGGCGGTGCTGCGGAACTCCGGCTTGCAATTGGGCGGCTACGGCTCAAATTGAGGGGCGGCGCTGCTCGAGGAGGAGTTGTGAGGTGAGGGAGGAGAGTGGGTGTGCTGAAATCGTCCAGGGAGCGTCGGCATTTATAGGGGCGAGGCAAGGCCGAGGCGCGTGGAGCAGGTCAATGGTGACGACGATGATGGAGTGGCGGAGCGGTCCTGGCGATGACGCAGGTGGATGGGCGACGTCAGCGCGAGTGCAGGGGGCTTGATGGCGCAGGGAATGGGGGTCTGTGGCGATCGTCGCCGTCCTCGCGTTCCTGTGCCCGTGGCGGAAGACGTCGACCGTGGCGTCGTCTACAGGGCACGGGGGAGAGAGGGAGCGTGTCTGGCAGGTTCCTGGCGTCATGGCGACTCTCCTGGCGGACGCTGATGGCGAGGCGAGGGCTAGGTCAATGGGGCACCGTGGCGCTCTGGCGCGCTCTGCGTCGCGACCATGCCGACCCTGGCGTCACTGGGCTGACATGGGCGTGTCCTCGTGGCCGGCAGTGTGCTGGTCTCTCCTTGGCTAGTGGCTGGTACCAGCAGGGTCAGTGAAGTGAGGGCAAGCTCCAGGACATGGTGGTGCCGGCTAGATGGGAGAGGAGAGGAGGATGGCATGTGGAGTGACATGGTGGCCGGCATGATGGTGTTCTGGTCAATCTGAGCAAGGTGCAGGGCTGGCAAGTGGATGGACTGATGCTGATGAAGGAGATATGCCCTAGAGGCAATAATAAAGTGGTTATTATTTATATCTTTATGTTTATGATAAATGTTTATATATCATGCTAGAATTGTATTAACCGAAACATTAGTACATGTGTGATATGTAGACAAACAAGAAGTCCCTAGTATGCCTCTTAAACTAGCTTGTTGATTAATGGATGATTAGTTTCATAATCATGAACATTGGATGTTATTAATAACAAGGTTATGTCATTGTGTGAATGATATAATGGACACACCCAATTAAGCGTAGCATAAGATCTCGTCATTAAGTTATTTGCTATAAGCTTTCGATACATAGTTACCTAGTCCTTATGACCATGAGATCATGTAAATCACTTATACCGGAAAGGTACTTTGATTACACCAAACACCACCGCGTAAATGGGTGGCTATAAAGGTGGGATTAAGTATCCGGAAAGTATGAGTTGAGGCATATGGATCAACAAGTGGGATTTGTCCATCCCGATGACGGATAGATATACTCGGGCCCTCTCGGTGGAATGTCGTCTAATGTCTTGCAAGCATATGAATGAGTTCATAAGAGACCACATACCACGGTACGAGTAAAGAGTACTTGTCAGAGACGAGGTTGAACAAGGTATAGAGTGATACCGAAGATCAAACCTCGGACAAGTAAAATATCGCGAGACAAAGGGAATTGGTAATATATGTGTATGGTTCATTCGATCACTAAAGTCATCGTTGAATATGTGGGAGCCATTATGGATCTCCGTATCCCGCTATTGGTTATTGGTCGGAGTGAGTACTCAACCATGTCCGCATAGTTCTCGAACCGTAGGGTGACACACTTAAAGTTGGATGTTGAAATGGTAGCACTTGAATTATGGAATGGAGTTCGAATATTTGTTCTGAGTCCCGATGAGATCCCGGACATCACGAGGAGTTCCGGAATGGTCCGGAGAATAAGATTCATATATAGGATGTCATTTTATGTGAAATAAAATGTCGCGGAAGGTTCTATGGAAGGTTCTAGAAGGTTCTAGAAAAGTCCGGAAGAAACCACCAAGGAAGGTGGAGTCCACAAGGGACTCCACCTCCATGGCCGGCCAGCCCTAGATGGGGTGGAGTCCCAAGTGGACTCCACCATAGGGGGCCGGCCACCCCCCACATGGGAGGTGGGAATCCCACCTTTGGGTGGGAGTCCTAGTTGGGCTAGGTTTCCCCCTCCTATGGAAGGTTTTGGTTTCGGGTCTTATTCGAAGACTTGGACACCAACACTTGGGATCCACCTATATAATGAGGGGCCAAGGGAGGGGGCCGGCCACCCCAAGACCACAAGTTGGCCGCCCCCCATAGAGTGGCCGGCCACCCCTCCCAAACCCTAGCCAAGCTCCTCCACTCCATATTGCCCGCATTGCTTAGCGAAGCTCCGCCGGACTTCTACACTGCCACCGACACCACGCCGTCGTGCTCGTCGGATTCAAGAGGAGCTACTACTTCCGCTGCCCGCTGGAACGGGAGGTGGACGTCGTCTTCATCAACAACCGAACGTGTGACCGAGTACGGAGGTGCTGCCCGTTCGTGGCGCTCGGAACCGATCGTGATCAAGATCTTCTACGCGCTTTTGCAAGCGGCAAGTGATCGTCTACCGCAGCAACAAGAGCCTCATCTTGTAGGCTTTGGAATCTCTTCAAGGGTGAGACTCGATACCCCTCGTTGCTACCGTCTTCTAGATTGCATCTTGGCTTGGATTGCGTGTTCGCCGTAGGAAAATTTTTGTTTTCTATGCAACGTTATCCTACAAGTGGTATCGGAGCCGTGTCTATGCATAGATGGTTGCACGAGTAGAACACAATGGTTTGTGGGCGTTGATGCTCTTGTTATCTTTAGTTTGAGTACTTTGCATCTTTATGGCATAGTGGGATGAAGCGGCTCGGACTAACTTTACATGACCGCGTTCATGAGACTTGTTCCTCGTTCGACATGCAACTTGTATTGCATAAGAGGCTTTGCGGGTGTCTGTCTCTCCTACTATAGTAAAGATTCAATTTACTCTTCTATTGAAAACATTAGTATCAACGTTGTGGTTCATGTTCGTAGGTAGATTAGATCTATAACGAAAACCCTAAACCACGTAAAATATGCAAACCAAATTAGAGACGTCTAACTTGTTTTTGCAGGGTTTGGTGATGTGATATGGCCATAATGTGATGATGAATATGTATGAGATGATCATTATTGTATTGTGGCAACCGGCAGGAGCCTTATGGTTGTCTTTAAATTTCATGTTGAGTAGTATTTCAAAGTAGTTGTAATAGTTGCTACATGGAGGACAATCATGAAGACGGCGCCATTGACCTTGACGCTACGCCGACGATGATGGAGATCATGCCCGAAGATGATGAAGATCATATCCGTGCTTTGGAGATGAAGATCAAAGGCGCAAGAACAAAAGGGCCATATCATATCACATATGAACTGCATGTGATGTTAATCCTTTTTATGCATCTTATTTTGCTTAGATCGCGACGGTAGCATTATAAGATGATCCCTCACTAAAATCTCAAGATAATAAAGTGTTCATCCTTAGTAGCACCGTTGCCAAGTCTTGTCGTTTCGAAGCACCTCGTGATGATCGGGTGTGATAGATTCAATAAGTACATATAACGGGTGCAAGACAGTTTTGCACATGCGGATACTAAGGTGGCCTTGACGAGCCTAGCATGTACGTACATGGTCTCGGAACACGTGATACCGAAAGGTAGAGCATGAATCATATGGTTGATATGATGAACACTTTGAGTGTTCGCCATTGAAATCACACCTTTTCTCGTGATGATCGGGTTTAGGTGCGGTGGATTTGGTTCGTGTGATCACTAAGACAATGCGAGGGATATTGTTTTGAGTGGGAGTTCACTTAGGTTTTTAATTATGTTGAATTAAAATTTGAACTCAATTTGTCATAAACTTAGTCTAAACTATTGCAAATATATGTTAAGGAGATGGCGTCCCCAATCAATTTTAATCAGTTCCTAGAGAAAGAGAAACTTAAGAGCAACGGTAGCAACTTCACCGACTGGTTCCGTCATGTGAGGATCTTCCTCTCTGGCGGAAATCTGCAATTTGTGCTTGATGCACCGCTAGGTGACCCTCCCGCGAAGATGAATCCGATGAAGTACAAGCTGTTTACGCGACTCGGAAAACTCGGTACTCTCAAGTTCAAGTGTGCCATCCTCGTGCGCCTGGAATCCGATCTTCAAAAACGTTTTGAGCACCATGATCCTCATGAGTTGATGAATGAGCTGAAAGCTATATTCGAGACTCATGCGGCAATGGAATGCTATGAAGCATCGAAACATTTCTTCAGCCTGTATGATGGAAGAAGGCAGCTCCGTTAGTGAGCACATGCTCGCCATGACCGGGCATGCGAAGAAACTCAGGTGACTTGGGAATAGTGATTCCTAACGGATCGGGGATTAATCGTGTCCTTCAATCACCGCCACCAAGTTACAAGAACTTTGTGATGAACTACAATATGCGGAACATGAACAAGGAGTTACTCCGAACTTTTTGGCATGCTAAAAGCTGCCGAGATTGAGATCAAGAAAGAGCACCAAGTGTTGATGGTCAACAAGACCACCGAGCTTCAAGAAACAAGGCAAGTCTAAGGGAAAATTCAAGAAGGGTGGCAAGAAAGCTGCCACGCCTCCTATGAAACCTAAGAACGGCCCTAAGCCTCGATGCCGAGTGCTATTATCGCAAGGAGAAGGGACACCGGAAGCGTAATTGCTCCAAGTATCCGGCTGATCCGAAGAGCGGCCTTGTCAAAAAGAAGAAAGAAGGTATATTTGATATACATGTTATAGATGTTCATTTCACTCGGTTCTCGTTCTAGTACCTGGGTATTTGATACCGGTTCGGTTGCTCATATTTGTAACTCGAAACAGAACTAAAGAATAAACGACAACCGCTGAAAGATGAAGTGACGATGCGCGTTGGAAACGGATCCAAGGTCAATGTGATCGCAATCGGCACACTTCCTCTACATCTACCTTCGGGATTAGTTTTAAGCCTAAATAATTGCTATTATGTACCTGCGTTGAGCATGAACATTATATCCGGATCTTGTTTAATGCAAGACGGTTATTCATTCAAGTCCGAGAATAATGGTTGTTCTATTTTTATGAATAATATCTTTTATGGTCGAGCACCA
The DNA here is from genome assembly GCF_022539505.1 of Lolium rigidum. NCBI lineage: Eukaryota > Viridiplantae > Streptophyta > Magnoliopsida > Poales > Poaceae > Lolium > Lolium rigidum. The sequence goes on from NC_061512.1 coordinate 28,323,262, forward strand.
CAAAAGAATGGCTTATTTCTATTAGATCTCGATAGTAGTGATACGCATATACATAACATTGATGCTAAGCGAATTAAACTTAATGATAATTCTACTTATATGTGGCACTCGTCTGTCTTGGTCATATTGGAGTGAAACGCATGAAGAAACTCCATACTGATGGATTACTTGAATCACTTGACTTTGAGTCACTTGATAGATGCGAAGCATGTCTAATAGGTAAAATGACAAAGACTCCATTTTCTGGTATGATGGAGCGAGCTACTGACTTATTGGAAATCATACATACAGCATGTATGTGGACCAATGAGCGTAGCATCGCGCGGTGGTTATCGTTATGTTCTAACCTTCACAGATGATCCGAGTAGATATGGGTATATCTATTTCATGAAACATAAATCCGAAACTTTCGAGAAGTTTAAGGAATTTCAAAGTGAAGTAGAAAATCAACGTAACAAGAAGATCAAATTTCTACGATCCGATCGTGGAGGTGAATATCCGAGTTATGAGTTTGGCATGCATTTAAAGAAATGCGGAATACTTTCACAATTGACACCGCCGGGAACACCTCAACGAAACGGTGTGTCCGAACGTCGTAATCGAACTCTCTTAGATATGGTTCGTAGTATGATGTCTCTTACTCGATTTGCCGTTATCATTTTGGAGTTATGCATTAGAGACAAGCCGCATTCACTTTAAATAGAGCACCATCAAAATCCGTAGAAACGACACCGTATGAATTATGGTTTAATAAGAAACCTAAGTCAGTCGTTCCTCGAAAGTTTGGGGTTGCGAAGCCTATGTAAAGAAGTTACAACCGGACAAGCTAGAACCCAAAGCGGAGAAATGCGTCTTCATAGGATACCCTAAGGAAACTATAGGGTACACTTTCTATCACAGATCCGAAGGCAAAATCTTTGTTGCTAAGAACGGAACCTTTCTTGAGAAAGAATTTCTCACTAAAGAAGTGACTGGAAGAAAAGTAGAACTCGATGAGATTGATGAATCTATACTCGTTGATCGCAGTAGCGCAAGTACGGAAGTTGTACCTGTACCGCCTACACCGGCAACAGAGGAAGCTAATGATAATGATCATGAAACTTCGAACGAGGAAACTATCGAACCTTGCAGATCGACAAGGGAACGTGCCACTCCCGATTGGTATGATCCTTGTTTAAATGTCATGATTGTAGATAACAATGATGAGGACCCTGCGACGTATGAAGAAGCGATGATGAGCCCGGATTCCAACAAATGGCAAGAAGCCATGAAATCCGAAATGGGATCCATGTATGATAACAAAGTATGGACTTTGGTAGACTTACCCGATAGCCGAAAGGTCAGTCGAGAATAAATGGATCTTCAAGAGAAAAACAGATGCTAATGGTAATATTACCGTCTATAAAGCTCGACTTGTCGCAAAGGGTTTCCGACAAATTCAAGGAGTTGACTACGATGAGACTTTCTCACCTGTAGCGAAGCTAAAATCTGTGAGGATTTTGTTAGCAATAGCTGCATTTTTCGATTATGAGATTTGGCAGATGGATGTCAAAACGGCATTCCTTAATGGAGATATTGAGGAAGAGTTGTATATGGTACAACCCAAAGGTTTTGTCGATCCTAAAAATGCTGACAAAGTATGCAAACTTCAGCGTTCAATCTATGGCCTGAAGCAAGCATCAAGAAGTTGGAACCGACGCTTTGATAAGGTGATCAAAGACTTCGGGTTTATACAGAGGTCATGGAGAGGCCTCGTATTTACAAGAAAGTGAGTGGGAGCTCAGTAGCATTCCTGATATTATATGTAGATGACATATTATTGATCGGGAATGATATAGAACTATTAAGCAGTTGTTAAGGGTTATTTGAATAATAGTTTTTCAATGAAAGACCTTGGTGAAGCATCGTATATATTAGGCATCAAGATTTATAGAGATAGATCAAGACGCCTAATAGGGCTATCACAGAGTACATATCTCGGACAAGATTCTAAAGAAGTTTAGAATGGACGAAAGTAAGAAAGGGTTCTTACCTATGTTACCGTGCAAGGTATTGAGTAAAACTCAAGGACCGGCTACGGCAGTAAGAAAGAGAAAGGATGTGTAACATCCCCTATGCCTCGGCAAGTAGGATCTATCATGTATGCCATGCTATGTACTAGACCGGATATAGCACATGCCGTTAGTTTGACTAGCAGATATCAAAGTGATCCGAGAATGGAACACTGGACAGCGGTCAAGAATATCCCGAAGTACTTGAAAAGAACTAAGGATATGTTTCTTTGTTATGGAGGTGACCAAGAGCTCGTTGTAAACGGTTACACCGATGCAAGTTGGAACACTGATCCTGATGACTCTAAGTCACAATCTGGGTACGTGTTTATATTGAATGGTGCTGCAGCAAGCCGGGCAAGCTCGAAGCAGTGCACGGTGGCGAAGTCTTCAACAGAATCGGAGTACATAGCGGCTTCAGAGGCTTCATCAGAAGCGGTATGGATGAAGAGGTTCATTGTAGAGCTCGGTGTGGTTCCTAGTGCATTGGACCCATTAATCATTTACGGTGATAACATGGGTGCCATCGCCAATGCACAAGAGCCAAGGTCACACAAGAGGCTGAAGCATATCAAGCTGCGTTACCACTCGATTCGCGAGTACATCGAAGATGGAGAAGTAAAGATTTGCAAAGTACACACCGATCCGAATGTAGCAGATCCGTTGACTAAAGCTCTCCCTAGGGCAAAGCATGACCAACACCAGTAATGCCATGGGTGTTAGGTATATTACAATGTAATCTAGATTATTGACTCTAGTGCAAGTGGGAGATCGAAGGAGATATGCCCTAGAGGCAATAATAAAGTGGTTATTATTTATATCTTTATGTTTATGATAAATGTTTATATATCATGCTAGAATTGTATTAACCGAAACATTAGTACATGTGTGATATGTAGACAAACAAGAAGTCCCTAGTATGCCTCTTAAACTAGCTTGTTGATTAATGGATGATTAGTTTCATAATCATGAACATTGGATGTTATTAATAACAAGGTTATGTCATTGTGTGAATGATATAATGGACACACCCAATTAAGCGTAGCATAAGATCTCGTCATTAAGTTATTTGCTATAAGCTTTCGATACATAGTTACCTAGTCCTTATGACCATGAGATCATGTAAATCACTTATACCGGAAAGGTACTTTGATTACACCAAACACCACTGCGTAAATGGGTGGCTATAAAGGTGGGATTAAGTATCCGGAAAGTATGAGTTGAGGCATATGGATCAACAAGTGGGATTTGTCCATCCCGATGACTGGATAGATATACTCTGGGCCCTCTCGGTGGAATGTCGTCTAATGTCTTGCAAGCATATGAATGAGTTCATAAGAGACCACATACCACGGTACGAGTAAAGAGTACTTGTCAGAGACGAGGTTGAACAAGGTATAGAGTGATACCGAAGATCAAACCTCGGACAAGTAAAATATCGCGAGACAAAGGGAATTGGTAATATATGTGTATGGTTCATTCGATCACTAAAGTCATCGTTGAATATGTGGGAGCCATTATGGATCTCCGTGATCCCGCTATTGGTTATTGGTCGGAGTGAGTACTCAACCATGTCCGCATAGTTCTCGAACCGTAGGGTGACACACTTAAAGTTGGATGTTGAAATGGTAGCACTTGAATTATGGAATGGAGTTCGAATATTTGTTCGGAGTCCCTGATGAGATCCCGACATCACGAGGAGTTCCGGAATGGTCCGAGAATAAGATTCATATATAGGATGTCATTTTATGTGAAATAAAATGTCGCGGAAGGTTCTATGGAAGGTTCTAGAAGGTTCTAGAAAAGTCCGGAAGAAACCAACAAGGAAGGTGGAGTCCACAAGGGACTCCACCTCCATGGCCGGCCAGCCCTAGATGGGGTGGAGTCCCAAGTGGACTCCACCATAGGGGCCGGCCACCCCCACATGGGAGGTGGGAATCCCACCTTTGGGTGGGAGTCCTAGTTGGGCTAGGTTTCCCCTCCTATGGAAGGTTTTGGTTTCGGGTCTTATTCGAAGACTTGGACACCAACACTTGGGATCCACCTATATAATGAGGGGCCAAGGGAGGGGGCCGGCCACCCCAAGACCACAAGTTGGCCGCCCCCCATAGAGTGGCCGGCCACCCCTCCCAAACCCTAGCCAAGCTCCTCCACTCCATATTGCCCGCATTGCTTAGCGAAGCTCCGCCGGACTTCTACACTGCCACCGACACCACGCCGTCGTGCTGTCGGATTCAAGAGGAGCTACTACTTCCGCTGCCCGCTGGAACGGGGAGGTGGACGTCGTCTTCATCAACAACCGAACGTGTGACCGAGTACGGAGGTGCTGCCCGCTCGTGGCGCCGGAACCGATCGTGATCAAGATCTTCTACGCGCTTTTGCAAGCGGCAAGTGATCGTCTACCGCAGCAACAAGAGCCTCATCTTGTAGGCTTTGGAATCTCTTCAAGGGTGAGACTCGATACCCCTCGTTGCTACCGTCTTCTAGATTGCATCTTGGCTTGGATTGCGTGTTCGCCGTAGGAAAATTTTTGTTTTCTATGCAACGTTATCCTACAGCTGAGGGGTGAGAGGATGTTCCAGGGCAGCAGAGAGGGGCCAGGGTTGGACTTGGTCCAACCAAAATCCTAGCATGGGCTTCATATTTGATTCTGCTCACAAGGTGTTTGTGAAAATGGCCGAAAGAGAAATGTTTTCAAATTTTGGAAAATCCTTTGGTGGATCTCATTCATATATTCATAGAGATGGAATGGTGGTGGTGGTGGTCAATTTGGTGTTGTTTTGCAAGTTTTCAAAAAGTGGGTTATCTTCACATAGTTTCAAAGTCTCCACTTGGCACATCTCTACTGGTCAACCTGGTCAAAGTTAGGTATGGTGGTCAACATGAAAGTTGTTCACTTTGACAAGGTCTTGGATGACATGGTCATAGTTGACCAAGTTTGGTTGAAGAAAAGTCAAAGCCGAGGGGTAAAGAGGGGATCATGTTAAAAATCACACAAATGACCATCATCACATGTGAGATGGTTTTGAGATTTCCTTTGATTTGATTCTTGTTTCTTTGATGCAATTGTGTTTGGTTATCATATATAAGTATTCTACAAGCAATTGATCAAGCATTGGTGGCCTTGGTTGAAGATTTGCAAATTGGGCTAAGTGTATGTGAGTGAATTTTGGGGATTTTCTCCCTATTTGATTTCTCCCCATTTGATTTGACTTTTGTTGACTCTAATGTGATTCTTATTAGTTTAGAAACATTTTCAAACCATGGAATCCATTTCAAAAGGTCTTGATCAAAGATTTGCAAAATTGGCCATAACACATAAGAGGTGAGGTTCAAATTTTATTATTTTTGTAAATTGTTCCCCTTGCTTTACTTGGGCATGGGTTAGGGTCAATTTAGTGTTATATTAGGTTTGGAGATGGTTTCACACCATTTGGTCAAGGTAGAAGTGCATAGGTCAAGATTTGGTGGAATGGCTATGTGTCACATATGCCTCTATGCATATGTTGCATTTGAGTTTTAATTTGACTTGGCTTGACCCAATTGGTGTTGTTGAGTGTTGAAATGGTATATAGGAGTGATCCCACCATTCACCACATGTATTAGGGTCAAGATTCTTGAATTCACATATTTGCTATTTTACTCTCATATGCCTCTATGGTATTTTTAGTTTCTTTTTAATTTCTTTGGAAACCACTTGGAATTGGTTTGATAGGTACTAGGTAAGGTGTATGAAGGTTTTCCAAACTTCTAAGCAAGGTAGAAAAGCATAGGATAAAGATTTATAAAAATAGCCATAGGCACATATGCCTTTTTCTTATTTAATTTCTTTTTATTTCAAATTAACTAGTATGGTGAAAAGAGGGGTGAGGTTTAGGGTTTTGTGGGGTTCATAATGGTTCACCACCATTTAGCATAAATAATAAAGGTAGGGTTCAAGATTTACCTATTAGGGCTATATGCCCCTATATGTCTTCTACTTTATTTTGGTTTCTCAAAATAGATCCAAAAATGATTTTTGGAGAAGATTAGGGTTTAAGGTTGTTCTTATTTGATTTCTTTCTCTTTTATTTTATTGGGTTGGTGACCTTCACTTGATCACTTTAGGGTTTTAGGGTTTAGCACATAAGCATAATAACACTCATCATGGCAAAACACAAGATTTAAACAAGATCTATATGCACCAATCTTATTTTAATAAAAGTTTTTGTTGGTTCCAAAATTTGGAACTAGGGAAATTCATTTTGTTTGTTTTGAAATTTTTGGGTTGTTGCAAACCCTTCCCCCTTAAACAAATCTCGTCCCGAGATTTTAAGAAAAGTTAGGTTCCTAAGAAAGATTGGGCGGTGAGATTAACAGGAAGACATACTTGGCATGGTCTGTGGTGCTTCCTGAGCTTCAGTGGCAGTCATGTGGTAGAGGCGGCCGTTGTTGTTGTTCTGGTTCCTTCTACCTACGAAACGACGCTGTTGCTGAGCAGGGGCAGCGGTATTGGCGGCAATCTTGGCAAGCTTCTTAGGGCACTCATTGGAGTAGTGACCCACAACTCCACATTCATAGCAGTTCACAGTTGACTTGTCTTTGGGAGTGACGGGAACAGCGTTGCTTCCAGTCCTCGGGGCAGCATTGGGGTTGTTGTTGTTACCGTTGTTGTTGTTGCTGTTGGGGTGGGTGTTGTTGTTGTGATTGTTGTTGTTGTTGCCTCCGGGCTTCGGGGGTCCTCCGTTGTTGTTGGTGTAGTTGGGGCGATAATTCTGAGTGGTTCGCTTGTTGTATCTTGGGGTGAATCCTCCAGAGGAGTTATTGCGGTACTTCTGAGTATGGTGGGGTCCACTCTGGTTCATCATTCTGCGTTTGCGGTTCTCATTGGCTTGATGTAACTTTCCTTCCATCTGTATGGCTGAGTCCACTAGGGCTTCGAGGTCAGCGAATGGTATGTTTACTAACACAGTTTGCATCTCGTCAAGCAGTCCGTTCAGAAATCTTTCCTTTCTCTTCTCGTTGGTGTCGGTCTCATCCGGGGCGTACCTTGACAGAGTAAGAAACCTGTCGCGATATTCCACCACGGACATCCTTCCTTGTTTGAGTTCCCGGAACTCGTCTCTCATTTTCTTGATCAGTCCTTGGGGCACATGGTACTTGCTAAACTTCAGCTTGAAGTCTTCCCAGGTCATCATTTGTCCCGCATTCAGTGCACGGGTGCTGGTCCACCAAGCTCTTGCTGGTCCTGCTAAGTAGTGCGTGGTGATACGTCTCCGACGTATCGATAATTTCTTATGTTCCATGCCACATTATTGATGTTATCTACATGTTTTATGCACACTTTATGTCATATTCGTGCATTTTCTGGAACTAACCTATTAACAAGATGCCGAAGTGCCGGTTCTCGTTTTCTCGCTGTTTTTGGTTTCGAAATCCTAGTAACGAAATATTCTCGGAATCGGACGAAATCAACGCCAAAGATCTTAGAATCCCCGGAAGCATCCGGAACACACCGGAGAGGTCGGAGGGGGCCACAGGCCCACCAAACTACAGGCTGGCGCGGCCGAGAGGGGGCCGCGCCGCCTATAGTTTGGCCCCCTGTCAGCCCTCCTGCGCCGCCTCTTCGCCTATATAAAGCCCCCGGATCGAAACCCCGAACCAATTGACGAAACTCCGATAAAGACCTCCGGGGCGCCGCCACCGTCGCGAAACTCCAATTCGGGGGACAGGAACTCTCGTTCCGGCACCCTGCCGGGACGGGGAAGTGCCCCGGAAGGCTTCTCCATCGACACCGCTGCCATCTCCACCGCCATCTTCATCACCGCTGCTACTCCCATGAGGAGGGAGTAGTTCTCCATCGAGGCTCGGGGCTGTACCGGTAGCTATGTGGTTAATCTCTCTCCATGTACTTCAATACAATGATCTCATGAGCTACTTTACATGATTGAGATTCATATGAGTTTTGTATCACAATTCATCTATGTGCTACTCTAGTGATGTTATTAAAGTAGTTCTATTCCTCCTGCACGTGTGTAAAAGTGACTAGTGTGTGCACCGTGTGGTTCTTGTCGTAGGCTATGATCATGATCTCTTGTAGATTGTGGAGTTAATTATCATTATGATGGTATTGATGTGATCTATCCGGTTATGTTGATCTATCTTACACTATAAGGTTACTTAAATATGAACAAATTGTGGAGCTTGTTAACTCCGGCATTGAGGGTTCGTGTAATCCTACGCAATGCATTCATCATCCAACAAGAGTGTAGAGTATGCATTTATCTATTCTGTTATGTGATCAATGTTGAGAGTGTCCACTAGTGAAAGTATAATCCCTAGGCCTTGTTCCTAAATACTGCTGAGTTACTACTCGCTTGTTTACTTGTTTCTATCGCGTTACTACTGCTGCAATACTACCACCATCAACTACACGCCGGCAAGCTATTTTCACGGCACCGTTGCTACTTGCTCATATATATTCATACCACCTGTATTTCACTATCTCTTCGCCGAACTAGTGCACCTATTAGGTGTGTTGGGGACACAAGAGACTTCTTGCTTTGTGGTTGCGGGGTTGCATGAGAGGGATATCTTTGACCTCTTCCTCCACGAGTTCGATAAACCTTGGGTATCCACTTAAGGGAAAACTTGCTGCTGTTCTACAAACCTCTCGCTCTTGGAGGCCCAACACTGTCTACGGGAAAGGAGGGGGAACGTAGACATCAAGCACTTTTCCGGCGCCGTTGTCGGGGAGGAAAGGTAAAAGGCACTCATACTTCGGTTCCGGGTAAAGTACTTTTCCGGCGCCATTGTGTTTGTGCTCGAAGCTATTTCCTTTAGATCCTGCAATTGCATCTTTTTGTTTCTTGTTTCCACTAGTTAGGCATAATGGAAAACATCTGTGAGCTCTTTGTACTATTTCCTGAGTCAAGACATGAATGGTTTAATGCGAAAATTAAAAAACCCATGGAACATGTTAGCATGAATACTTTGAACACCATTGTTGCTAATGATATGGAAAATTCTAAGCTTGGGGAAGCTGGTTTTGATGAGCATGATCTTTTTAGTCCACCAAGCATTGAGGAGAAAATTTTCTTTAATGATACTTTGCCTCCTATTTATGATGATTATAATGATAGTAGTCTTTTGGTACCACCTACTATGGAGAGTAAATTTTGTTGTGATTATACTATGCCTCCAACACTTGATGAGAATAATAATGATAGCTACTTTGTTGAATTTGCTCCCACTATTACTAATAAAATTGATTATGCTTATGTGGAGAGTAATAATTTTATGCATGAGACTCATGATAAGAATGCTTTATGTGATAGTTATATTGTTGAGTTTTCTCATGTTGCTACTGAAAGTTATTATGAGAGAGGAAAATATGGTTGTAGAAATTTTCATGTTACTAAAACACCTCTCTATGTGCTGAAATTTTTGAAGCTACACTTGTTTTATCTTCCTATGCTTGTTACTTTGCTCTTCATGAACTTGTTTATTTACAAGATTCCTTTGCATAGGAAGCATGTTAGACTTAAATGTGTTTTGAATTTGCCTCTTGATGCTCTCTTTTGCTTCAAATACTATTTCTTATGAGTGCATCATTAAAACTGCTGAGCCCATCTTAATGGCTATAAAGAAAGAACTTCTTGGGAGATAACCCATGTGTTATTTTGCTACAGTAATTTGTTTTATATTTGTGTCTTGGAAGTTGTTTACTACTGTAACAACCTCTCCTTATCTTAGTTTTGTGTTTTGTTGTGCCAAGTAAAGCCGTTGATAGAAAAGTAAGTACTAGATTTGGATTACTGCACAGTTCCAGATTTCTTTGCTGTCACGAATCTGGGTCCACCTCCCTGTAGGTAGCTCAGAAAATTAAGCCAATTTACGTACATGATCCTCAGATATGTACGCAACTTTCATTCAATTTGAGCATTTTCATTTGAGCAAGTCTGGTGCCATTTTAAAATTCGTCAATACGAACTGTTCTGTTTTGACAGATTCTGCCTTTTATTTCGCATTGCCTCTTTCGCTATGTTGGATGAATTTCTTTGATCCACTAATGTCCAGTAGCATTATGCAATGTCCAGAAGTGTTAAGAATGATTGTGTCACCTCTGAATATGTCAATTTATAATGTGCACTAACCCTCTAATGAGTTGTTTCGAGTTTGGTGTGGAGGAAGTTTTCAAGGATCAAGAGAGGAGTATGATGCAACATGATCAAGGAGAGTGAAAGCTCTAAGCTTGGGGATGCACCCGGTGGTTCACCCCTGCATATATCAAGAAGACTCAAGCGTCTAAGCTTGGGGATGCCCAAGGCATCCCCTTCTTCATCGACAACATTATCGAGTTCCTCCCCTGAAACTATATTTTTATTCCATCACATCTTATGTGCTTTTTCTTGGAGCGTCGGTTTGTTTTTGTTTTTGTTTTGTTTGAATAAAATGGATCCTAGCATTCACTTTATGGGAGAGAGACACGCTCCGCTGTAGCATATGTACAAGTATGTCCTTGGTTTCTACTCATAGTATTCATGGCGAAGTTTCTCCTTCGTTAAATTGTTATATGGTTGGAATTGGAAAATGATACATGTAGTAATTGCTATAAATGTCTTGGGTAATGTGATACTTGGCAATTGTTGTGCTCATGTTTAAGCTCTTTCATCATATGCTTTGCACCCATTAATGAAGAAATACATAGAGCATGCTAAAATTTGGTTTGCATATTTGGTTTCTCTAAGGTCTAGATAATTTCTAGTATTGAGTTTGAACAACAAGGAAGACGGTGTAGAGTCTTATAATGTTTTCAATATGTCTTTTATGTGAGTTTTGCTGCACCGGTTCATCCTTGTGTTTGTTTCAAATAAGCCTTGCTAGCCTAAACCTTGTATCGAGAGGGAATACTTCTCGTGCATCCAAATCCTTGAGCCAAACAACACTATGCCATTTGTGTCCACCATACCTACCTACTACATGGTATTTTCCGCCATTCCAAAGTAAATTGCTTGAGTGCTACCTTTAAAATTCCATCATTCACCTTTGCAATATATAGCTCATGGGACAAATAGCTTAAAAACTATTGTGGTATTGAATATGTAATTATGCACTTTATCTCTTATTAAGTTGCTTGTTGTGCGATAACCATGTTCACTAGGGACGCCATCAACTATTCATTGTTGAATTTCATGTGAGTTGCTATGCATGTCCGTCTTGTCTGAAGTAAGAGAGATCTACCACCTTATGGTTAAGCATGCATATTGTTAGAGAAGAACATTGGGCCGCTAACTAAAGCCATGATCCATGGTGGAAGTTTCAGTTTTGGACATATATCCTCAATCTCAAATGAGAAAATTATTAATTGTTGTTACATGCTTATGCATAAAAGAGGAGTCCATTATCTATTGTCTATGTTGTCCCGGTATGGATGTCTAAGTTGAAGAATAATCAATAGCGAGAAATCCAATGCGAGCTTTCTCCTTAGACCTTTGTACAGGCGGCATAGAGGTACCCCTTTGTGACACTTGGTAAAAACATGTGCATTGTGATGATCCGGTAGTCCAAGCTAATTAGGACAAGGTGCGGGCACTATTAGTACACTATGCATGAGGCTTGCAACTTATAAGATATAATTTACATGATTCATATGCTTTATTACTACCGTTGACAAAATTGTTTCATGTTTTCAAAATCAAAGCTCTAGCACAAATATAGCAATCGATGCTTTTCCTCTATGGAGGACCATTCTTTTACTTTCAATGTTGAGTCAGTTCACCTATTTCTCTCCACCTCAAGAAGCAAACACTTGTGTGAACTGTGCATTGATTCCTACATATTTGCCTATTGCACTTATTATATTATTCTATGTTGACAATATCCATGAGATATACATGTTACAAGTTGAAAGCAACCGCTGAAACTTAATCTTCTTTTGTGTTGCTTCAATGCCTTTAGTTTGAATTATTGCTTTATGAGTTAACTCTTATGCAAGACTTATTGATGCTTGTCTTGAAGTGCTATTCATGAAAAGTCTTTGCTATATGATTCACTTGTTTACTCATGTCATATACATTGTTTTGATCGCTGCATTCACTACATATGCTTTACAAATAGTATGATCAAGATTATGATGGCATGTCACTCCGAAATTATCTGTGTTATCGTTTTACTCGCTCGGGACGAGCGAGAACTAAGCTTGGGGATGCTGATACGTCTCCGACGTATCGATAATTTCTTATGTTCCATGCCACATTATTGATGTTATCTACATGTTTTATGCACACTTTATGTCATATTCGTGCATTTTCTGGAACTAACCTATTAACAAGATGCCGAAGTGCCAGTTCCTGTTTTCTGCTGTTTTGGTTTCAGAAATCCTAGTAACGAAATATTCTCGGAATCGGACGAAATCAACGCCCAAGATCTTAGAATCCCCGGAAGCATCCAGAACACACCGGAGAGGTCGGAGGGGGCCACAGGCCCACCAAACTACAGGCTGGCGCGGCCAGAGGGGGGGCCGCGCCGCCCTATAGTTTGGCCCCCCTGTCAGCCCTCCTGCGCCGCCTCTTCGCCTATATAAAGCCCCTGGATCAGAAACCCTGAACCAATTGACGAAACTCCAGAAAGACTCCAGGGGCGCCGCCACCGTCGCGAAACTCCAATTCGGGGGACAGAACTCTGTTCCGGCACCCTGCCGGGACGGGGAAGTGCCCCCGGAAGGCTTCTCCATCGACACCGCCGCCATCTCCACCGCCATCTTCATCACCGCTGCTACTCCCATGAGGAGGGAGTAGTTCTCTATCGAGGCTCGGGGCTGTACCGGTAGCTATGTGGTTAATCTCTCTCCATGTACTTCAATACAATGATCTCATGAGCTGCTTTACATGATTGAGATTCATATGAGTTTTGTATCACAATTCATCTATGTGCTACTCTAGTGATGTTATTAAAGTAGTTCTATTCCTCCTGCACGTGTGTAAAAGTGACTAGTGTGTGCACCGTGTGGTTCTTGTCGTAGGCTATGATCATGATCTCTTGTAGATTGTGGAGTTAATTATCATTATGATGGTATTGATGTGATCTATCTGGTTATGTTGATCTATCTTACACTATAAGGTTACTTAAATATGAACAAATTGTGGAGCTTGTTAACTCCGGCATTGAGGGTTCGTGTAATCCTACGCAATGCGTTCATCATCCAACAAGAGTGTAGAGTATGCATTTATCTATTCTGTTATGTGATCAATGTTGAGAGTGTCCACTAGTGAAAGTATAATCCCTAGGCCTTGTTCCTAAATACTGCTGAGTTACTACTCGCTTGTTTACTTGTTTTACTTGCGTTACTACTCGCTGCAATACTACCACCATCAACTACACGCCGGCAAGCTATTTTCTGGCACCGTTGCTACTGCTCATATATATTCATACCACCTGTATTTCACTATCTCTTCGCCGAACTAGTGCACCTATTAGGTGTGTTGGGGACACAAGAGACTTCTTGCTTTGTGGTTGCAGGGTTGCATGAGAGAGATATCTTTGACCTCTTCCTCCCTGAGTTCGATAAACCTTGGGTATCCACTTAAGGGAAAACTTGCTGCTGTTCTACAAACCTCTGCTCTTGGAGGCCCAACACTGTCTACAGGAAAGGAGGGGGAACGTAGACATCACGTGGCAAACAACACTTTCTCTGCGGCTTCAACTCCCGCAACTTCAAGGTTGTTCTCCATTGTTTGAAGCCAGTCATCAGCGTCTAGGGGTTCTTCAGTCTTGTTGAATATTGAAGGGTTGGTGTGCTGAAAGTTCTTCAGCTTCGATCCAGGGTGATCGTGGTTTCCGTGGCCTTGATTGTTCTGAGCTATCTGTTGCAGTGCGGTAATGTTGGTTTGGCGCTCAGCTCTTTCGACTTCTCGGTCGGCCCTCATTGTCTGCAGCAGTTGCATCATGGCATCCTGGGTGGCGTTGCGGGTTGGTGGGGCCATCTGAACATCGGAGTAGATGATAAGATAAGAGGGAAATTTCTATGGTTTGTTTTATTAAATTTTTAAAAGTTCACAAATTGAAATTTTGAGTAGTGTTGCGGGGGTAAAAACCAACAACACTTTTTCATTCATACCAAACATCACACATTACAAATCTAACACACCGTTGGTTTAAAGAACCATTCATTCGCTCTACGATACAAGGGGATCCTGATACAACTCACACCTACTTAAGTGCTGGGGTGATACTACTCTTCCGGGTGGATTCTTCTTCTTCACGGGTGAGGTGCTTGGCGAGAGGCGAGGGCATTGTCCAAATCCTGGCGGGTTTTGTACTGCCTGAAGTCCTGGTGTGCTACATAGCGGTTCATCTCCGTGAGAGGGGGCATGATCATCGGTCTTCCCATGGAGTCATGTCTTGGGTAGTAGATGAAGCGAGTGTTCTTGATCTTGTCCTCATTTTGTCCACATAGACGGGAAATTGCTTCTTGCATAGCTTTGGCTAGTCCTTCCTTCCAAGTGTTTCCCATTACAGAAAACCATATGGTTTCCCATACCGGGGCATCAAGCTTCCTTCGTAGATCAGTAGAAACGTCCCACTGAGGTGGTTCTCCTAACTGAGCTTTGAGGGGTATTCCGAAGAACTCGGGATACGGGTGTCCTAGATAGTCCACTAGTTGCTTCAACTCCTTTTCGAACCTTAGGTCGCCTCCGGAACCAAGCTGATAGGACTCCCATTGGTACTTCATCTGTGAGCAATTAGGATAAGTAAGTTAAAGAAGTAGTCAAGTGTGCAACATTTTAGGTAGGCTTGTAAAGAAAATAAAGTATAGATTTCTCATTTTTGCAAAAGATCTCAAGGATAAGAGTAAGAACAAGTTTCACAACTATTCACTTCATTGGTTTTTGAAACTAAATTTTACAGACGTCCATTCTAACTAGGGTCTCCTAAGGTCAAACAATGGCTCTGATACCAACTTGTCAACACCCGGATTTTTAAGTCCAGATGCCTATTATGCCATTCCTCGCAATCCCAGGAATATTGTTTTTGCGAGACATAATAGATTAATATCACAACACATCATTCCTTACAACGCATAAATGTCTTACAACAAGGGATCACATGATCCGAGTCTCATTACAATACCAGTTGATCTATTGATCAATTACAAAACACATAGCGGAAGCGAAGTAGCGTGGTAGTAGTCCATCTATTCCACGAGCAAGCGTTGACGTTAGGAGTGATCCTAGTTGTCGTAGACGTCCTGCTGTCCTTCTTCCGGGTTCTGGTACTCCTCTTCATAGTCTGGCCATTTGAATAGCCAGGGACAAAGCCATGAGTACTTTAAAGTACTCGCAAACTAATACAAAGGTAAGTATTATCAACTATGGAAAGGGGGTTCTAAGCTCTAGTTTCATTTGCATAAAGCCAGTTTTATTTCGTAAACCCTTTAATAAATCAAAAACCTTCATTTGCTCAACTAACTCAAGTGGGAATATTAGTGTCATTCCCACAACTCAGTTGTGATTCAAAGTCAAAGTCGCCTTTCAATTCAAATCACAAGTCACCATTCATATTTTTAGAAAAGTTCTGATGACGGAACAGTATGGCCTTTCCAACTGTCCATAACCGCGGACGCGGCTATTCGAATAGGTTTAACTCTGCGAGAGGTTGTACACTTGTGCCACAACAATTGCAATAGTTCGTCGGGGTAATCGGCCCTGATTTATCGTACGCAGTACGCGAACTACCAATCCTAACCTTTCATTTACATACTCTAGTATAGGCACCTCTCCCCATGAGCTTGGCCTCCCAGTGAAGACAGACAGTCAGCCTGGGAACTGCACAGGGCTTGGGCCGGACATTCACCTCATTTCACGTCATTTCATATCACTTCACCAGTAAGGAGGCAGCCTCAAGCATAACCCCTATGACGCTTGTTCAGAGGGAACCCATACTAAAATACATAAGTTTCCAGCTAAGCCTTACCCAGATTCAGGTATTGTGGGGGTACTTGTAAAATTGGAAAGGTATCGCATCCGAACCCAACCATCAGTGTTTTAGTAAAATTCACCAAGTCATTCACCAGTCATATTCACCTTCAAAATATTTCCATAGAATGAATCATCATTCCAAGGTTTTCAAAGTCATTTCATTTCACAAGTTCCCATCTAGAGTAGTCAATTTTATTTGTTAGCACTAGCAACTAGTCATGAGGGGTGCTAACTTAGCTTATAGCTTTCTAGGCTAAGTTTGATACTCTTGTAGTACTCTATTTCTAGACCAAAGTTAACTATAAAAGTAAGTTATAATAATCCAATAAAAACTTGTAAGAATAAAACTTGGGAAAATAGGATCATAAGCATAAAGTAAATGGGTAATGCCTTGCTCATGGTGAGCTTTGCACTTTGCAAGAGTATTATCTTGCCAGAATATTAGCTTGCAAGAATATTAGCTTGCAAGGGTGTTAGCTTGCCTTGGTGGTTGAGGTGATCAAGGTGGTCTTCTTCTCCTTGAAAGTAGACTCCCTCCTCCTCTTGATACTCCTCGGTACTAGCGTCTAAAATACGAATATGAGGATACAATCACCAAACAATTCATTGGCTATTCCAAACATCACATATATTCACACAAACTATTCTATTCACACAATTAATACCATTTGGTGCATTGGTGGTCTTGCTTTGAGGAAGAATAATTTCCTCTCATTTTATATGTAAATGATAGTTTCCATATAGTTCTTGAGGAATAATTTCCTCTCATTGAATCTTCTTTAAGATTTAATTTCTCAAACCATCACACATGAATTTATGTTGACCTAAGTCAACCCTTCAACATCATCATTTGAGAAAATGATTTAAATGAGGTAGGGATACCTCATACCATTTAATAATGCCTATTATGATTTAAAATCTCCAAGTATTTCATGTGAGAGTATTTGACCAGGGGTTCAAACTTCATATGAAAGTACTTGGGACAAGATTTAAATGAAGTGAAACACCTCATATAATTTACACAAGTATACTAGCATCACTCATTACTATTAAGTGGGTAAATGTGTTGTTTTCTTATTTAGGAAAAATAATTTCCTCTCATATTAATTAAGGTGTTACTTTTAATTACTTAGAGAAATAATTTCCTCTCATTATCTTATTAAGATTTAATTTCTCTCATGAACAATATATGACCTAGGTTGACCAAAGTCAACCTCTTCATACTTATCATTTGAGAAAATGATTTAAATGAGGTGAACACCTCATACCTTTTAATCCTAACATGGTAAGGATTTAATATCATCAACAATTCATGTGAGACCTAAATGACCAGAGTCTCTACCTCATTTTGAATGGTTGGTGACAAGATTTAAATGGGAGAAACATTCCCATGAGATTTATTAATAGTTTTGGACAATATCTTTGACTATAAATAGCCATATAGTCCTTTAATTCATCTAGGCCATGATCATTCAAAGTAAGCATGGCATATTTTTGCATAAACAATTAGTACAAGTGTAATTTGATTTATAGGAGTTGGAAACAACTTAAAAGCATTTGTGGTTGATTTTTAATAATTATTCTAAGGCAGAAAAGTCCCTGTCTTGTTTATTTTCTCACTTTAATTCTACCACAGCTATTGGTTTGAATCCAGTGGCATTGGATAGAGCTTTTGATAAGCTTTCCAAATATATAAAATTTGTCGAAAATGGCTCAGTAGATTTGGATCTATTAAATTTTGAAGTTGACACCAGTATTCAAAATTGGGTTCAAAATGTTTTTAACGAATTCAAACTAAACAGCCGCGCGGGAAACTAATTGGGCCGGCCCAGCTATGCTGGCGATGCAGGCGGGCCGCCTGACAGTGGGGTCCACTGTCAGTTTCTTCTAAAATCACCGAACCGGTACGTGAATGGGGGCCGTGGGATTTAAAGAGATCGGACGGCT
This sequence comes from Lolium rigidum, assembly GCF_022539505.1. NCBI lineage: Eukaryota > Viridiplantae > Streptophyta > Magnoliopsida > Poales > Poaceae > Lolium > Lolium rigidum. Next base: position 28,341,218 of record NC_061512.1, read on the forward strand.
CTGGGTCATCCTCGTCGGCGACGAGGCTCGCCGGAGAAGGAACCCTACTGGCGGCGAGGTGGGTCGCGATAGGGGGCTTACCGGCGTCTAGGGAGTCCGGCGAGGCGGGCAAACGAACTGGTCGACGACGGCGAGGCCGATGATGGTCGAGGGAGAGCTTGGGGAGGACGCAATCGTCGGCGGCTTCTGCGGCGGTGCTGCGGAACTCCGGCTTGCAATTGGGCGGCTACGGCTCAAATTGAGGGGCGGCGCTGCTCGAGGAGGAGTTGTGAGGTGAGGGAGGAGAGTGGGTGTGCTGAAATCGTCCAGGGAGCGTCGGCATTTATAGGGGCAAGGCAAGGCCGAGGCGCGTGGAGCAGGTCAATGGTGACGACGACGATGGAGTGGCGGAGCGGTCCTGGCGATGACGCAGGTGGATGGGCGACGTCAGCGCGAGTTCAGGGGGCTTGATGGCGCAGGGAATGGGGGTCTGTGGCGATCGTCACCGTCCTCGCGTTCCTGTGCCCGTGGCGGAAGACGTCGACCGTGGCGTCATCTACAGGGCACGGGGGAGAGAGGGAGCGTGTCTGGCAGGTTCCTGGCGTCATGGCGACTCTCCTGGCGGACGCTGATGGCGAGGCGAGGGCTAGGTCAATGGGGCACCGTGGCGCTCTGGCGCGCTCTGCGTCGCGACCATGCCGACCCCGGCGTCCACCGGGCCGACATGGGCGTGTCTCGTGCCGGCGGGTGCTGGTCTCTCCTTGGCTAGTGGCTGGTACCGGCGGGGTCGGTGAAGTGAGGGCAAGCTCCAGGACATGGTGGTGCCGGCTAGATGGGAGAGGAGAGGAGGATGGCATGTGGAGTGACATGGTGGCCGGCATGATGGTGTTCTGGTCAATCTGAGCAAGGTGCAGGGCTGGCAAGTGGATGGACTGATGCTGAGGGGTGAGAGGATGTTCCAGGGCAGCAGAGAGGGGCCAGGGTTGGACTTGGTCCAACCAAAATCCTAGCATGGGCTTCATATTTGATTCTGCTCACAAGGTGTTTGTGAAAATGGCCGAAAGAGAAATGTTTTCAAATTTTGGAAAATCCTTTGGTGGATCTCATTCATATATTCATAGAGATGGAATGGTGGTGGTGGTGGTCAATTTGGTGTTGTTTTGCAAGTTTTCAAAAAGTGGGTTATCTTCACATAGTTTCAAAGTCTCCACTTGGCACATCTCTACTGGTCAACCTGGTCAAAGTTAGGTATGGTGGTCAACATGAAAGTTGTTCACTTTGACAAGGTCTTGGATGACATGGTCATAGTTGACCAAGTTTGGTTGAAGAAAAGTCAAAGCCAGAGGGGTAAAGAGGGGATCATGTTAAAAATCACACAAATGACCATCATCACATGTGAGATGGTTTTGAGATTTCCTTTGATTTGATTCTTGTTTCTTTGATGCAATTGTGTTTGGTTATCATATATAAGTATTCTACAAGCAATAGATCAAGCATTGGTGGCCTTGGTTGAAGATTTGCAAATTGGGCTAAGTGTATGTGAGTGAATTTTGGGGATTTTCTCCCTATTTGATTTCTCCCCATTTGATTTGACTTTTGTTGACTCTAATGTGATTCTTATTAGTTTAGAAACATTTTCAAACCATGGAATCCATTTCAAAAGGTCTTGATCAAAGAATTACAAAATTGGCCATAACACATAAGAGGTGAGGTTCAAATTTTATTATTTTTGTAAATTGTTCCCCTTGCTTTACTTGGGCATGGGTTAGGGTCAATTTAGTGTTATATTAGGTTTGGAGATGGTTTCACACCATTTGGTCAAGGTAGAAGTGCATAGGTCAAGATTTGGTGGAATGGCTATGTGTCACATATGCCTCTATGCATATGTTGCATTTGAGTTTTAATTTGACTTGGCTTGACCCAATTGGTGTTGTTGAGTGTTGAAATGGTATATAGGAGTGATCCCACCATTCACCACATGTATTAGGGTCAAGATTCTTAAATTCACATATTTGCTATTTTACTCTCATATGCCTCTATGGTATTTTTAGTTTCTTTTTAATTTCTTTGGAAACCACTTGGAATTGGTTTGATAGGTACTAGGTAAGGTGTATGAAGGTTTTCCAAACTTCTAAGCAAGGTAGAAAAGCATAGGATAAAGATTTATAAAAATAGCCATAGGCACATATGCCTTTTTCTTATTTAATTTCTTTTTTATTTCAAATTAACTAGTATGGTGAAAAGAGGGGTGAGGTTTAGGGTTTTGTGGGGTTCATAATGGTTCACCACCATTTAGCATAAATAATAAAGGTAGGGTTCAAGATTTACCTATTAGGGCTATATGCCCCCATATGTCTTTTATTTTATTTTGGTCTCTCAAAATAGATCCAAATGATTTTTGGAGAAGATTAGGGTTTAAGGTTTTTCTTATTTGATTTCTTTCTCTTTTATTTTATTGGGTTGGTGATCTTCACTTGATCACTTTAGGGTTTTAGGGTTTAGCACATAAGCATAATAACACTCATCATGGCAAAACACAAGATTTAAACAAGATCTATATGTACCAATCTTATTTTAATAAAAGTTTTTGTTGGTTCCAAAATTTGGAACTAGGGAAATTCATTTTGTTTGTTTTGAAATTTTTGGGTTGTTACAATACCTATGAACTGGAACATAGTTATTTTAGTCATCCACCACTTCAACTAGAATTGAGCTATGAGGCCAATTTAGATCATGTGTGCGCTGCCTAACTACAAATATTCATTGTTGATTCGTGAATTCCAGTCTATTTCAAATGATTTATATAACATTTTTAATACACAAATGTATTTATTATTTTCACATGTTTCGATAAATTTAAGTTTAAGCAAGCGGTGGCAATTAATGAAGTGTTCTGAAGACATTCTTCTTAACACAGATATGATCGCATGACCATCGATTCTTAAATAATTCTTACTGTTGGAAGTGTATATGAGGAGAGCGGAGGAAGAGTTTTCGACAAAAATCTATTTTGTTTCAAAAAAATAAGTAGAAGAGAAAATATTTGCAAAGAAAAATGCAACATATGAACCAAATATTACCCTCACCAATGTTGTAAAGTTCATGTACAATATTTTCACCCCAACTTTGATTTTTTTAGCATGTCAGCCGCACTTGCTGCCAACAACAAAGGCAGTAGATTCTCAAGTGTTGACGAGAAGTGGCTCTTGGGACGCAAGCATAAGATACTAAGACAAACCAAAGATGCAATTTAAGGAATATAGGGACATGATGATTGTTTCATACATATGGTTATATTAGTTTTAGCATTCACGTCTTAGCTTAAAGATAAAATTGCCATTTCAGTGAATCCATGATGTTAAAAACATCTTTACTGAAGAACTTCATAAGCCAAAGAGTAGCGAAACAAAAAGATGTGAACGGTGTCATGCGACATAGAAGGTCATGATTCTTTCCAAGAATATCATAGCAGAGGCACTGTGGTGCCTCCACAAATAGGTCATCTCCCAGCATGCATGCAAACGTTAGGAATGCATCACATGCTCTTCTATGAACCAAAACATATCAAAGTACTGATGATGTATTGTTTGATTCATTCAATTAGTGTGCACATGCAATCCATTTCAACATGGTACTTCCAACATCATTTACACACACATATGCATATCTTTCCAGTTGAAGCCATAAATGTTCTAGTCAACTATTCGGTCTAACATCCAAATTTCGTATTTAAAGTAGAAGGTAGTGACAAATCCCTTTGCATAACATTATATAATCCCTCCGATCCATATTACTTGATGCTAAAATAGATGTATCTACAACTAAAATATGTCTAGAAACATCTATATTAGCGTCAACTAATATGAATCGGAGGGAGTATAAAAATTTCCTTAGGGTGTTTTCTTTGATGGAAATCGTCGGTAGGGGAAACACCTACATTATTCCAAAAGACATGCATATTGGTTATCACTGAGTCTAATTAGAAAGTGATCACAAGTTGGGGATGAAATTGGCCGATTTTTTTCTATTTTTAATGTTTCCTACATCTACATATGTAAGTTTCAGCTCTACTACCTATATTTGAAGATGACATGGTTGTCACATTGCACCAAAATGTTTAATACAAGTGTGATCACGTAGCATAGAAGCCAAAAACAATGAGTGAAATGCACCGTCATTGCTACATGCAACACATGAGCTCTAGATACCTTCCAAACCTATCATAGTGATGGCATCAGGTTGCGCTCCATGATCTGTTTATCCATGAACTTGCAATATTTTTCAAATGCTCCACTTCTTGTTTTCTGGACAAGTGATGACATTGGGACTTCAAGTGCAGAGTGTTGCGTCAGCGAAGTATTTTCCTCATAAGAGTGACTCGAGGGTTTATATCGAAGTCTCGGGGAACTGGATGGAAGAGTGTTCTCTTCTCTCTTCTTCAAACAATCCGGCAAGTAAAATAAATGCCTTGTGTCCCCAACTCCACTGTGTTGTTCTCAATCACAAGGTTTCGCGTAAGTAAATAACATAAGTAGTAATAAAACAAGTGGTAACTAAACTAGACAAAGCAACTATGTAAAAACTATAAAAAGGTTGATAGTTTTTGGGTTTTTGGATCCAAATAAGAAAGATAAATATTTTTTATTTTCGGAATAAAATAGTGCAGCAAATAGAAAACAATGTAAATGAAATATAAAGGTGTTTATTATGATAAAAAGTGGACAAGTGTTAATGGGTTCACTTGACTATTCTCTTGTTAAGTTGTGGTGGACAAAAAGCAATTCATCAATGAGATATGAAGGTACAAATAATATTATATGTAAGATCAGAATTAATATGGCCATCACGTCCTAACATAGAGATAATGCAACACACACTAGTAGAAAATCTCTCATCAGCACCGGTTCCAGAGGGGCATTGGTACCGGTTGAGCAACTGGTATTAATTATCCGGCACTAAAGGCCCCCCCCCCTTTCGTACCGGTTGCTTACAAACCGGTATAAAAGGCCCTCCACGTGGGCCACCAGGAGAGCTCAGGGCCAAGGAGCTTTGGTACCGGTTGGTAATACGAACCGGTACCAAAGGTTCCCACCCGCGGCAGGGAATTTGCCCAAATCTCTCGCCGCGCGAGAATTGGTTTTTTAGGGTTTTTGGAGGGGTTTAGGGATATCGGTTTGTTTCATATCGCGTCGATGCACCGGAAACGCGTTTGGGTTTAGGTAGTACATGAAGATCAAGATGATGCATAGCAAGTTGGTGCATATAATATAACACACATGTTATTGCATAAGATCGCAAATTAAGTAGCACTATGCATGAAGATCGATCTTCATGCATAGTGGTACTCTCCGAGGCGTACTCTATATATGTCTATTACATGTAGCATAGTGGTACTCTTCGAGTCAACTATATATGTAACATGTACATCTTCATTCATAGTGGTACTCTGCGAATGGTGGTATGACGTCCCGAAGGAAAAATCCCGCCAATTCTTTGCCTATTGCTATGAAGCGGTCATCGATTGAGAGCTTGTTCCGCTTTCTTGCCAACTATAAAAGAATAAGATACAAATGAATACATGAAACAACTATTACTGAAACTCAGCACAACTTATGATAAGAAAACAAATTTGTGAAGATTGTTTTTGTACCTCTTTATTTCTTTCATTATTCGTTCTCTCGTCGACAATTCTGCGGATGTACTCGCAAACGAAGAATCCACGAGAGATCGGTCCCCGGAGGTTGTTGCGGGCATTTCTTTACAAGAATATAATTCAATCAAACAATAGTCAAGTATGATAATTAAAAGGTGTGTGGACCTAGGTAGTACTACTTACTTTCGCATGCCATCGCAGCTTCGGTGTCCATTCACGGGACGTATCTTTCTTGATGAAAGTTTGCCATACGCTGCTCGACAAAAGAAAATGCATAAAAGAGTCATAAATTAGTTCAAAGCAGGAAATTAACGAAACAAACCGATAAGAATTAAAATTACCTTCTGAGCATTAAAAAACAAGACACGTATAGTTCCGATTTTTTGCTTAGTGAGTCAAAGACTTCAACTTCTCCAATTTCCATATTGATGACGAGAAGAATAAAGTGAAACCTACGCACGTTTCAATATGTAGTGTCATATATATAAGTCATTAGTTAAAATTTTGACATACGGTGAGCAAAATATAATGTGTTATAAGACAAGTAAGACTCACTCGAAGTTGTAAGGCCAAATTATTAGCTTTTTGTCACGTTGTCGCTTCAAAAACCTTAGCAAAGTCTGCGGTGTATCCTTGTTATAGAGGGGATTCTCTATGGTTTTAACATGCATTGTGTGCGGGTCAATGAACCCAATGTCTGTGATATCGTCCCTTTTGCATTCGAGCATCTTCGATCTGCATAATATAGCGCACAAAAGATTATAATCTGCAGACAATGAACGAGCTGAGCGAAAGACTTCTCAAATTAAATAATAAATCACTTACAGACAGTAGCAACTGATGATTGATTTGTCGAGGGCCTAGAGATTGTATAACTGAAAGAGTTCGGCGAAGTCAACGTTCACACAGTACTCCTGGAAGTAGTGCTCTTCCCTAACTCGCACCATGATAGTCTCGATCCCTTCCTTTGAGGCCTTAAGGTACCACGAATGCAAGTTACGCATACATGTTGGTACCTTCCTGAGATTCTCGACCAAATCTTTCCCTTGAACAAACGTATATGCTCGTTCAGCGAAGGCGTAATCAGTTGCGTCTTGTCGAGAACTTTGAACGGTCTTCCCAACAAACACCTTGAGAGGGCCGACCGATTGAACGGGTTGTTGTCCGAGCTGGTAGACACTGTGTATCCCTTTTATCTCCCTGATACCCGATTGAACGGGTTTTGTCGCCTCGATCATCTTGTCATACGTCCTTTCAATAGAACGCGCATAGTCAGATGGCGGCGATGGTACAGGGTCATATAGATTGTCAACGGTACGCACAACTTTCACCGGATCTATTGTCTTCTCGAAAGGTATCTCTGGCACTTTCGGTGCAAACCATTTCTTCAACTCGGCCTGAACGGCCTCCGCGTTTTCCTCCGGAGTTTTTTCCCAAGGTAACTTCTCGGTAGGCGGCGGTTGTTTCTCCTTTCTAGCTTTCTTCCTAGGCGGCGTACCGTTCCGCTTAACGGACGCCTGTCTTACATCGCGGAGGATCTCGAGATGGTGGACTCACGCCGGGGTCCCTCTCGGGTAGGTGTGGACTTGGCTGCTCACCAGGACTGCCACCAGGGAGGAGTCGATGGCATTTGCTGCTCATGTGTAGGAGTCGGTGGCCTTTGCAAAAGGACGACGTACTTCTTCGGCCATAGGGCGAAACCGTGCTTGACATCGGCCAGTGTCCTCTCATCTTCACCTCTAGGAATCAAGCTCCACTGTTTCAAAACCCGGAACAACTTCATCCACCCCGACACGAACACAGCCAGGTGGAATGGGCATATGATGGTGCATTGCTCCATCTTCACTTGGGTACACATAGCCGACCGCCACCTTAACGGACGCGGTCCTGAATAACATATGTAGCTCGCAATCTGTCTTCTCCGTGACATAATCCACGGGGTAGCTTCCTCCACATCCGTCAAGATGCGAGGAACCGACACTGCTTCTTCGCTGAGATGGGCAGCATCGGCTTGTGGATCCTGTAGAAACAGCGGCTGATCAGGTGCCCTCCGATTTCTCTCAAGAGCCTCCACCCTAGTTAACAATTTCGTTACAATGTCGGTGTCCTTCTTCTTCTTTCGTGAACGGCTTCTATAAGTGTCAGCGCTGTCCGGCCACGCTTCCTTCATGGTGAGACCTGGGCGAGCTCGTACCCGTCCAACATGTTCAGGGTTCCCCGTAGCGAGTGTCGGCTCGTCATTCTCTCGATCGGGAATGTACTCTCCCTTTCCGACCTTTTCAATTGCATCTACAAGCTTCGGTACAATTGCCTCAATTTTTTCCTTCCATTTTCCCTTCGCAACGATCAGCCCTGTCTTTGGGTCCAACCCTGCCCCATGAGCGAACAACCAGAACTTGGACCGTTCGGGCCAGTCCCATGTCTGTGGAGTGATTCCATCATCCATCAGTTTATTCTCAAACGTTGTACACTTCGGAATGGCACTCTTGTAGCCACCTGACCCCAAATGATGCGGAAGTTTCTTCTTTGAAGCATTTTCGGTATTTTTCTTCGATCGGGACACAAAAGTAGACGATTTCTTATACTCCTTAAATGCGGCCCAGTGATCTTTTATCTTCACTAGATTATCATCGAATACTCGGATCTTCATTCTTATATTTGTCCCATAAATTTTTCTTGAAGCTCTGGAATTGTATGGCCATCTTCTTCAATGTCCATTCCTTGACTTTATTCTTCTGGCCTTCCGTCATGTCTTCCGGTAGGCTGAACTTTGTCAGTAGCATGTCCCAAAGAAATTTTTTCAGCGTGTCGTTGACATAACTAGCACCACTCTCCGGGTTCTTCGGCTTATGCCACTCTTGAATGCTGATCGGTACATGGTCCCTAACAGTAACTCCGGCTTGACTTGTAAATTTGCGGCAAAACTCCTTGGGATGCACTGGTTCACCATTATCCTTGAATGTCGTGAGGGCTAACCTACCCTCGCCCTTTAGCACCCGCGTCGGGCCTCGTTTTGTTCTAACAGACTTGCTCGATGATCCAGAAGGCTAAAACAAAAAATTATTCGTTAATAAGTGCAATACAAATAAATGAATGCATCTAGGGATGAACACAGACTAACTGATACATAGATATACACCTCGCCGGAGTTTGTGATGGACACTTCATTGTCTTTTCTAACTTGTTCAGACTCAAGTCCCTCGCCAAAATCATTGAGAAAGTCTTGGAACTCGTTGTCATCTCCATCGTCGGGTTCCGGACCACGGGCACTCTCATAGATCAATTTCTGCACCGCTTCTTCCCCCTCCTCATCTCGGACGAAGGTGCCGTCCTCCATACCTCAATGTCACTGCAAAATGAAGAAAGCAATTATATTTCATTCATCATGTAATGATCATATAACAGATTGCTAGATGGATAACAATTGACTCGATGTCGCGGCGCCACGGTCACGGACTCGGCGTTCCCCCTCCTCCTCTCGCTCTTCTCGACCCTAACACTACTCGGCGTTCCCCCTCCTCCTCTCGCTCTTCTCGGCCCTAACACTACTCGGCGTTCCCCTCCTCCTCTCGCTCTTCTCGACCCTAACACTACTCGGCGTTCCCCCTCCTCCTCTCGCTCTTCTCGACCCTAACACTACTCGGCGTTCCCGCTCCTCCTCTCGCTCTTCTCGACCCTAACACTACTCGGCGTTCCCCCTCCTCCTCTCGCTCTTCTCGACCCTAACACTACTCGGCGTTCCCCCTCCTCCTCTCGCTCTTCTCGACCCTAACACTACTCGGCGTTCCCCCTCCTCCTCTCGCTCTTCTCGACCCTAACACTACTCGGCGTTCCCCCTCCTCCTCTCGCTCTTCTCGACCCTAACACTACTCGGCGTTCCCCCTCCTCCTCTCGCTACTCAATCCCTGCAACTATAACTAGCACTTATAACCAGAGACAAATATCATATATTTGCAACAACACATCATATATTTGCAAAAACACATCATATATTTGCTAAAAAAAATCAACCTGTAACCACAACCATCAATCATACTGATTTCCTGATACACTAAATCCTAACACTATTATTTGCTGTTTTCAAACCCACAATGCATCTCTATGGAATGAATCCTCTTGTGTACAGGAGGAAAAGCAAAGACACCATGGTCTGCGCCGACAGAGGCGTCCAACGCCACCTCTCCGCGCCCTACACACCACAGCACAATGGCGTGGTGGAACGCCGCAACCAGACGGTGGCGGCCACCGCATGCAGCATGCTCAAAGGGCGAGGTGTGCCCAACACGTTTTGGGGGGATCGGAGGCAGTGATGACGGCAGTGTTTCTCCTGAACCGCTCCTTCACGCGCGCCGTGGACAGCAAGACGCCGTACGCCAAGGAGGTCGGGATCAGGCAGTTCAAGAGCATCCCCAACCGGAGCCTGCCGTCGCCGATCGCCGGCTCCGCGCTCCACCAGAGGGGCCTCTTCTTCACTAGGGACGCGCGGTGGTCGGCCAGGAACACCATCATCTCGCTCTACCTGCCGTCGCACCTCACCGGCCTCGTCCCCACCATGCAGCGCTGCGTCGAGCGCGCCGCCGACACCATACAGTTCACCGCGGGGGAGCACGGCGACGGCGAGTTCGACTTCTCGGACCTCGCGCTCAAGCTGGCCACCGACGTCATCGGGCATGCGGCGTTCGGCGTCAACTTCGCGCTCTCCGCGCAGCACGACGGGGGCGGCGAGCCAGAGCAGCAGCGCGAGGACCCAGGCGGTGCGGCGGCCGCGGTCGTAGTCGACGGAAACAGAGGGCCGCCGCTCAGCCCACGGCGGCGGTCCGGGCGCCCTCGGGGGACGCCTCGGCGGCGGGCGGACGACACGTCGAACACCTTGCGGGCAGTGGCCGGGCAGCGGTAGGGAGAGGGAAAGAAGGAGGAGGTACCTGCGTCGGCGGCGGGGGCTGCATCGGCGGCGGCGGCTGCGTCGGCGGCGGGGTGGGTGCGTCGCGCGGCGTCGGGCTTCGTCTGCTTCCTTCGTCTGCTTCGTCTGATTTGGGGATTTTTTGGCGACGGCTAAGTTAAAACATGGCGGACGGGCCTTTAGTACCGGTTGGGTCTTTCGTACCGGTTGGTGGTACCAACCGGTACTAAAGGATTTTTTTTGTTTTCTTTTTTCTTTTACTGTTTTCTTTTCTTTTGCTGTTTCTTTTTTCTTTTACTGTTTTCTTTTCTTTTCTTTTCTTTTCTTTTCATTTTCTATTTCTTTTCATTTTCTATTTTTTTCTTTTCTTTTCATTTTCTATTTCTTTTCTTTTCATTTTCTATTTCTTTTCATTTTCTATTTCTTTTCTTTTCTATTTCTTTTCTATTTATTTTTTCTTTTCTGTTTCTTCTTTCTTTTCTGTTTTTTCTTTTCTTTTGTGTTTCTTTTATTTTCTTTTTATTTTCTATTTCTTTTCTTTTCTATTTGTTTTCTATTTGTTTTTCTTTTTTCGTTTGTTTTCTTTTCTATTTCTTTTCTATATCCTTTTTTATATTTTTATTCTATTTCTTTTCTATATCCTTTTTTCTATTTCTTTTCTATATATTATCTATTTCTATTCTTTACTCCCGCCACGACGCCGTCCGCGCGGGAAAATTTCCCGCCACGTACGACGGAAAAAGGCGGGAAAGAAAGGGCGGGAATAAATTTTTATTACGAGTGAACTCGAATTAAAAGTACATAGCTTAACTGAAAATTAAAGATACATGGCCAAATTCTACTGTTGGAGTCATTCAGTCATACTCGTGCCTAGGCCTGTAGTAGTCGCCACTGTAGTCGTCGTAGTCGCCGTCATCATCGTCGCTGGCATCGGGGTCGCGGTACTCCAACGTCGGCGGGTGAGCACGCGTGGGCTGGGACTGAGGGTAGCGCAGGCGGGGGCCACGGTAGGCCATGACGCCCTGGAGAGTCCGGCCGCGCCACCACAGCCGACGGTCGGCCTCGTTGAAGTTCGGAGGAGGCGGGCCGCCCTCCTCGTGCCTGGCAAGCGCCCTCTCACGCCAATTGATGAAGAAGCTTTCCCAAGTAGGGCTGTAGTCGGGATGCCACTGGGGATTCCTCCGCTGCTCTGGCGTGAGCTCGAAGTAGTAGTGGTTCGTGATGGCCATCTCGCGCGCCACACCTAGAGGGACTGGAGGGACCGGTACGCCTCCGACGCTTAGCAACCAGCCGGTCGGGACGCGGTATCCTGGCGGGCAGGGGTAGTTCGAGGCGCAAAGCGCCTCCGCCTCCCGGGGGTTAGAGATGCGATGGAAGCCATGGGAGAGAATGATTAGGTTTGCGAGATATGAGTCTAGATGTGATATGTAAATGGTGGCCAAGCCTACATATATATAGTGAAAAAATGGCGGGAAGACAGAGGCGGGAACCGGTGGAAAGCGCGGGAAGAAAATAGGCGGGAAGACAGAGGCAAACCTTTAGTACCGGTTGGTGGGTGCAACCGGTACTAAAGCTGTCGGCAGGATAAGGACGCCCTGCTCGATGAGATAAAGTATGTAGCGCACGACGCCCTGTCGGTGGGATAAGGATGCGTGGGTAACCTTTAGTACCGGTTGGTGGGTGCAACCGGTACTAAAGCTGTCGGCGAGATAAGGACGCCCGCTCGATGAGATAAAGTATGTAGCGCACGACGCCCTGTCGGTGGGATAAGGACGCGTGGGTAACCTTTAGTACCGGTTGGTGTCTGCAACCGGTACTAAAGCTGTCGGCAGGATAAGGACGCTCTGCCTATAAAAGGAGCATCGATACACCATGGGAAGCAGCTCAACAAGCCAACATGGATGGAGAGTTTCATCACCATGGATGGAGGAAAGGGTTGGGAAATCTCCCGTGGCGGAACTTGTCGAAGATGCCCTTGGTGCACACGCCCTATGGCATCTTCGGAAGTTCCGCCTCGGAAATTTTTCCCTGCAAGCCCGTGGAAGACTCCATCTCCTCTAACAATGTTGGGGAAAGGGTTGGGAAATCTCCCGTGGCGGAACTTGTCGAAGATGCCCTTGGTGCACACGCCCTATGGCATCTTCGGAAGTTCCGCCTCGGAAATTTTTCCCTGCAAGCCCGTGGAAGACTCCATCTCCTCTAACAATGTTGGGGAAAGGGTTGGGAAATCTCCCGTGGCGGAACTTGTCGAAGATGCCCTTGGTGCACACGCCCTATGGCATCTTCGGAAGTTCCGCCTCGGAAATTTTTCCCTGCAAGCCCGTGGAAGACTCCATCTCCTCTAACAATGTTGGGGAAAGGGTTGGGAAATCTCCCGTGGCGGAACTTGTCGAAGATGCCCTTGGTGCACATGCCCTATGGCATCTTCGGAAGTTCCGCCTCGGAATTTTTTTCCTGCAAGCCCGTGGAAGACTCCATCTCCTCTAACAATGTTGCGGAAAGGGTTGGGAAATCTCCGTGGCGGAACTTCTCGAATATGCCCTTGGTGCACATGCCCTATCTATGGCATATTCGGAAGTTCCGCCTCGAAAAATTTCCCCGAAGCCCGTGAAAGCTACTTAACTAGTAAAACAAGCCAACCATCTCCATTGTTAATATCTTACATACAAGTAACATCATTACACAAAAGTGATTTCCATATTGAGATACACAAGTTATGATCCCTATATGTAGCTAGCTAGTCTTCTGAGTTTTCTTCGTCCGTTTCCCTTTCTTCTTACTGCGACGCAACCATGGACAACCTTCATTGTTTAAGATGATGCTTGGGTCAATTTTTACCTTGAAGGGTGGAATATCGTCAAACTTATTATAATCTTCTGACATGTCTGTCTTGTCCTCTACTCCCACGATGTTTCTTTTTCCTGAAAGAACTATGTGCCGCTTTGGCTCATCATATGATGTGTCCTCCTTCCTTTCTTTTCTTTTTTTCGGTTTGCTAGACATATCCTTCACATAAAAAACCTGAGCCACTTCACTGGCTAGGACGAATGGTTCGGTGTCGTACCCTAGATTCTTGAAATCCACTGTAGTCATTCCGTATCGCGGGTCTACCTGTACCCCGTCTTTCAGGTTGAACCATTTGCACCGGAACAAAGGGACCTTGAAATTAGGTCCATAGTCAAGTTCCCATATCTCCTCTATGTACCCATAATATGTGACCTTGTTCCCATTGCCATCTTCTGCATCAAAGCGAACACCACTGTTTTGGTTGGTGCTCTTTTTGTCTTGGGCGAAAGTGTAAAATGTGTTCCCATTAATCTCGTACCCTTGAAAAGTCGATATAGTAGAAGATGGTTGCTTGGCCAACAAGTACAGCTGCTCGTCATCGGTGACATTCGTGAGACGTGTTTGCAACCAACCGCCGAAAGTCTTCATGTGTTCTCCATCAATCCAATCTTCACGTTGCTCCGGTATTTAGAGCGTAAGATCTCCTTGTGTTCCTCTTTGTACGGAGCCAACAAGATGGAATTATGTAGAACTGTGTAGTGTGCTTGAGTGAAAGAATGTCCGTCCATACACGTTGCTGATTTCTTTCCTAGCGTGCCTTTTCCACGCAGTCTCCCCTCATAGCGCGATTCAGGAACACCGATCGGCTTAAGGTCGAGAATAAAGTCAACACAAAACTCAATGACCTCCTATGTTCCATAGCCCTTGGAGATGCTTCCTTCCGGCCTAGCACGGTTATGAACGTACTTCTTTAAGACTCCCATGAATCTCTCAAAGGGGAACATGTTGTGTAGAAATACAGGACCGAGAACGCCAATCTCTTCGACCGAGTGAACTAGGAGATGTGTCATAATATTGAAGAAGGATGGTGGGAACACCAACTCGAAGCTGACTAGACATTGGACCACATCCTTCCGTAAATTTTGTAGAGTAAGTGGATTGATCACCTTCCGAGAAATTGCATTGAGGAACGCACATAGCTTCACAATGGGTACTCGAACATTTTCCGGCGAAGCCCCTCAATGCAACCGAAGTAATTGTGTCATAATCACGTGGCAGTCATGAGACTTTAGGTTTTGAAACTTTTTCTCCGACATGTTTATTATTCCCTTTATATTCGACGAGAAGCCGGACGGGACCTTGATGCTACTCGGGACTTCAAAAAGATCTCCTTCTCCTCTTTGGTAAGAGCGTACTCGGCAGGACCTTGATACTTCTCCGGATTCGAGTTGTTTCCTTCGTGGATACTTTGCTTGGTCCTGCCGTGCATCCGGTGTATCTTTTGTCTTCCCATACACGCCCAAGAAGTTTAGCAGGTTCACGCAAAGATTTTTCGTCACGTGCATCACGTCGATTGCGGAGTGAACCTCTAAGAATTTCCAGTAGGGTAGCTCCCAAAATATCGACTTCTTCTTCCACATGGGTACGTGTCCGTCAACATCATGCGGAACAGATTGTCCGCCGGGACCCTTTCCAAAGTTCACTTTTAAATCCTTGACCATATCATATATAACTTCCCCGATAGGGCGGGTAGGCTTCGTTCGGTTATCCGCCTCACCTCCGAAATGCTTTCCTCTCTTTCTTACGTGATGTTGTTTTGGAAGAAATCGACGATGCCCCGGTACACATTCTTGTTTCCCAAATAATTACTGTCGATCTCACCTAAACAAGTGTGTGCATGCATTGTATCCCTTGTTTGACCGCCCTGAAATGTTACCAAGAGCAGGCCAATCATTGATGGTTACAAATAACAACGCTCGTAGGTTAAATTCCTTTTGTTCGTGCTCATCCCACACGGTACACCTTCGTCACGCCACAACTCTAAAAGTTCTTCAACCAATGGCCTCGTGTACACATCAATGTCGTTGCCGGGTTGCTTCGAGCCCCGGATGAGCACCGGCATCATAATGAACTTCCGCTTCATGCACAACCAAGGAGGAAGGTTATAGATACATAGAGTCACCGGCCAGGTGCTATGACTGGAGCTCGCTCCCGAAAGGATTAAAGCCATCTGTACTTAGACCAAATCTTAAGTTCATTGCGTCATCTGAAAATGACTTGAACTCTCTGTCGATTTTTCTCCACTCGCGACCCGTCGGCGGGTTGTCTCGGCATCACATCTTTCTTACTGGTCCTCTTTGTGCCATCGCAACAACTTGGCATGCTCTTTGTTCCGGAACAAACGTTTCAACCATGGTATTATAGGAGCATACCACATCACCTTCGCAGAACCCTCTTCCCGGGGGTGGACTCACCCTCAACATCGCCGTGGTCATCTCGCCTCGATCTTATACCTCGAATGCACTACATACCGGGCATGCATTCAAATTCTCGTACTCCCCGCGGTAGAGGATGCAGTCATTGATGCATGCATGTATCTTCCGCACCTCTAATCCTAGAGGGCGAGACAACCTTCTTTGCTTCGTACGTGCTAGAGGGCAACACGTTCTCCCCGGAAGCATCTTCTTTATTATTTTCAGCAACTTTTCAAATCCCTTGTCGAAGTACCATTCTCTCGCCTTCCACCGCAGCAATTCCGCAGTGGTACCCAGCTTTTTCCGACCATTTTCGCAATTTGGGTACAACAGTTTGTTGTGATCCTCTAACATTTTCTCCAACTTCAACCTCTCCTTTTCATTTCCGCGAGTTCATCTTCGCATCAAGAATGGCCCGACCCAAATCGTCATCCGGGTCATCAAAAATCGGCTCATCGAAAATGTGCTCTTCTTCAGCTTCGTCTTCCCCCATTCTACTACCACCGTCTTCAGTGAATAAGGGATAGTTGTCACTATCCTCTTCTTCTTCGCTGTCTTCCAATATAACCCCTTTTTCTCCGTGCTTGGTCCAACAATTATAGCTGGGCATGAAACCGTTCTCCGACAGTGGACGTGAAGGGTCTTCGAGGTAGAGTAATCCTTCATATTCTTACAGGAACTACATGGACAATACATGAAACCATTCGACCGCCTGTTTGCCTCAGCCACGTTGAGAAAATAATGCATGCCATTAATGAACTCGGGATGGCACCGGTCACCGTACATCCATTGTCGACTCGTCTGCATTTTATATGTATATCAAAAATCATTAAATACACAACATCATGGATATATGAGTGACCAACTTAATTAATATTCAAGTTCATCACATAAAACTAATTGTTTTTTATAAAAAAGAAGAGGGGCTCACCGAGGTGGTACCGTGCCGGCTAGGGGACGACGCCGGCGATCGACGACGGTAAGGACGGGGATGATACTAATTAAAACCTACAAAACATACCATAATTTCAGCTCAAATTGCATATAAAAAAATAAAATCACTAACTTAGGCATTTCATCAAACACCTTGCTTGCACTACAAAAATAGTACGAGTTAAAACTACCAAAGAACTGAGCTAAATTAGGAACGCCGGAAGGAAGAATGATATTGCTAACCCTTGGATAGATGTATGCCGATAATCTTGTTATAATGGTGGAGAAAAATGAAGATTATTGGAGTGTGAGAGGTGCAAAATATTTGGAAATGTGAGAGAGGATGAGAAGGAGAATGAGATGCAGGGGGCTCGGGCGGGGCGGCGCGCGCTGATATAGGCATGGACCCTTTAGTACCGGTTCCTTACACGAACCGGTACTAAAGGTGCAGCCTTGGCCCCACCACCCGCTGGAAACTGGGCAGAAACCCTTTAATACCGGTTCGTAACACGAACCGGTATTAAAGGTCCATAACGAACCGGTATAAATGTCCCACCCCTGGAACCGGTATTAATAACGCCTTTCGTACCGGTTCGTAAGGGAACCGGTACTAAAGGCTTAGATGGATGAGAGGTTTTCTACTAGTGACACCTCTCTTATGCTCCATAAGTACTTTGACATGAAGTTTGAATATCAAATATACTACCTTGAACAAACAAGATCATCATTACTGTCACATGATAAACATATCACATGCATTCACTTTATCCCTAGTAAGGTAGCAAAAGAAAGGCAAAACCATAATATCTCTTGAACATATTTTTACTATCCAATCACTAAAACCTTGCTACTCCATCTAACACACACATCACCCCACACACACTCTTGCATAGATGTTGGATCAAAATATAAACTTAATATGAGTTACATAATATGCATCTATCAATACATCTCACAAATATAATAAGATCAGATGTCATAAAACAATATCATAGAACAAGGATCCACCACATATGTATTATAAATATGGCCATAATCATGATAGGCGGCTCATATGGAACTAACTACTATGAAGAACATGAGAGAAATAGATCAAGCTACTGCCACAAACCCGTAGTCCGGAGGTGGACTACTCCCTCTTTATCATGGTGATGAAGAAGACGTTGGAGAAGATGGAGATCCCTCCGACGGTGATCTTGGTGGAGTTTTAGCCTCCAATCTTCTCTGCAGCAGCATCCGTTTTGGTGTTTCTGTCTTTCCACGACGCTCTCCTCCCGAGAACTCTCCGGGGTCATATATATAGGGGTTTTTAGGGCAAAACAAGTCCATTCGCGAAAGAATTAGGGAAAACGGATGCTCAAGGGATGAACGGAGGTGGGTGGCGCGGCCAAACTTCTGGGCCGCACCACCTGGCCTCGTTTGACCCCGGGCCTCTCCAGGTTTGCTTCAAAATTCCATTGTGTTCCTCCCGGTGAAAAAATGATGCCCCAAAAAACTTGGGGATCATTATTTCAAAAGTTTACCGTACATTGTTTCGTTAATGGAAATTATTTTATGGTAGAAGCATCGGTACAATTTAAAAAATAAATTACTTTTGGTTATGAGCGTGTCCAATTACGAAGTGAGCAATAGGTGGGGTCAAATTAATCAAATAATTCTAAATTCCTGAATTTTTCCTACATGTACCTCAGCTCTATTAGTTTAAAATGTACTACCTAGGGTTGAAGATGCACCAGAAGTTGCATTGTGTATAAAGCGTTTAATAGAACTTACATCATAAAATAGCGAATCCCAAAATAATGAAACAAATGCTTGATAACTGTTTCATGCAATAGAAGTGCTCATGGTATATTCGAGGTGTACCATAGCGAAAGCACTAGAATACCATCCACGTACTGTTTATCTTTGAACTTGCGATATTTTTTGAATTCTTCATGTGCTCTTTTATGGAACAAAATTCATTACTCCCTCCTTGCCAAGGCTTAGGGCGTATAAATCTCAGCGCAATTATCTAGGCAACGATCGGTGGAGAGAAAAAATTGACATCTTTCCCTTCTTGCCCCTGCATGCACGCATGTACTTCCTCTATTTTCTCTCTGTGCAATTAACTACCTCCTCGTTTCTCTCTCCCGCTTGCATTCCTTTTATTTCTCCCGCATGTACAGCCAATAGCTGGTCCACAATAACTACTCCCCATTAACTTCTCTCCTAATTTTCTGCTAATCTCTTGGCATGCGCCATGCATGGCCAATAGCAGTGTTGCTGCCGTCCCGATATTTTGGTGAGTGTTAACGGCAAGGAGGGGCAGTTCTGGGGGAAATGGGGCATAGCACACCCTGCGCTAAGGCGTAATTTACCAGGTAAGGCGTAATTTTTTTTCTGGTTTTTAGCCAAGGCTTAAGGCGCAGGGTGTGCTATGCCCCATTTCCCCCAGAACTGCCCCTCCTTGCCGTTAACACTCACCAAAATATCGGGACGGCAGCAACACTGCTATTGGCCATGCATGGCGCATGCCAAGAGATTAGCAGAAAATTAGGAGAGAAGTTAATGGGGAGTAGTTATTGTGGACCAGCTATTGGCTGTACATGCGGGAGAAATAAAAGGAATGCAAGCGGGAGAGAGAAACGAGGAGGTAGTTAATTGCACAGAGAGAAAATAGAGGAAGTACATGCGTGCATGCAGGGGCAAGAAGGGAAAGATGTCAATTTTTTCTCTCCACCGATCGTTGCCTAGTAATATATTATGTAAGAATGTACTAGTTGATCCATATAGTTACTGTCCTATCCAAAGTGGAACTTAAAACATCATGGACACATATATATCTTGTAACTATTCACACGGAAATTAAATTTTGACTCAAAAGTAGAAGATAAATGGTAAATGGCTTTAAGTATCATTATTGATTTTTTCTCTGGGTGTTTTCTTTAATGGAAATTATATTTGGGTAACCATCGACATTATATCAAGTCCTTTTGGATATTGGTGAGTCTAATAAGGAAGCGAGCAAAAGGTGTGGTAAAATTACTCCATAAGTTGAATTATTGATTGTTCATGACATCGTCATGTATTAGTTTAAGATGCACCGCATATGGTTGAAGGTGCATCCAAACTCGCCGTGCATATAAAGTACTCCATAGAACTTGCATCATAAACTGTATAAGCTAAATAAAGCAAAACCAATGCTCCATTTCTGAGTGATGCAACACAAGCGCTCCTGATGCCTTCCAAGCCCACTGTAGCAAAGGCACTAGGTGCTTTCCATAAACCGTCCATATCTCACCTTGCTAAATTTCTGAATGCCTCGCCCACTCTTTTATGGACCCAAATTATTGAAATATTGAGTGAATTGCTCAATACAGTTATTGAGGATAAGCAATCCAATTCAATGCGGAACCTGCAACATTATGGATACTTTCTTCTACTTAAAGCCAACTAAGTGGCATGTACCTCTAGGTAGTCAACTATTCATTGTCGAGCTTTTAAATTTGGACACTAAAGTAGAAGGCATAGGAAAATTCCTCTGGGAAAGATATCTCAAAATGTTCCTTTGGATCATTTCTGTGACAGAAATTCGTGGCCATTAATAAAATTATTTCGAAAAGAGATGCCTTGGCTATCACTGAGTGAGAAAAGTCTGGGATCAAATTAGACTAGAAATTCTTGATCTCTCGGCAAACTAAGCAACATTAAAACTGCCATCACTGGCGCACAAATGGCAATTGCATCTATAATAAATTGTTAAGTTTACTAATATTTTTTGATTTTGGCAATTGACATGAACTGTGATGTGACCAATTTGAGGACACTGAAGAGTTTTCGGAAATAATAATTTATTTTGTTTTCAACTAGCAAGTACAAGACAAAATATTATAGGCTGCCAATTGTTTCTCCAAATCAAATTTAGACATGAACCAAACATTTCCCTGACATCACATGTCCCTTTGAGTTTTGCAGAGCGTCTGACACTCATGGCGGTGACCCCATGGGTTTCATCTTCAGTTATTGTCTAACTGTATGATGTCAAGGTGTCCAAAGACGGTGCACCGCCCGTTCCATCGTGTCATTTTCCTTCTCAATAATCAATGCTATCAAAGCGTCGTTGAAGTGAGTGTTTCTTGATTTCTGCCCGGGCTTTCCAGGGGAACCCTAGATCCCTCGCGGGATCGGATGTGGGCGGCGCTTTTGTGTCATTTTGCGTCTTGGGACCTCGCTTTGGACGTCCACAGGACAGGGGGTCTTGTGGAGTGTTTTGGTGGTTCGGTGGAGGCGGGTTCTTCTTCGGCCAGGTGGGGCGCGGTCTTGGGGCCAGTGTGGTACTTGGAGCGGTGGCTCCGGTCTTTCGCCCCCG
This sequence comes from Lolium rigidum, assembly GCF_022539505.1. Classification (NCBI taxonomy): domain Eukaryota; kingdom Viridiplantae; phylum Streptophyta; class Magnoliopsida; order Poales; family Poaceae; genus Lolium; species Lolium rigidum. Next base: position 28,362,292 of record NC_061512.1, read on the forward strand.
TCTGTTGCGTTGAGGTATGGTGTCCACCTGGTTGGTCGTCGAACCGTGTGGAGTGCATCCTCGGGCTGGCGTGTGGTATCGTGTTGTAACAATTTTTCGGCCAGTTTTCCTCATAAACGGAACAACTCTTTTCTCCTATATCAATGAAAGGCAAAGCTTTTACGTCGTTTCAAAAAAAATTGATTTGTTTTCTCAGATCTGCTACCGTACTAAGCGCAAGATCACCTAATGCCTTAGAATTTGGGTTAATTAGTTTTGTAATCTTCACGCCAGATGTCCGCATAACTAAGCTATTTTAGTAGTTTGCCACCTAAGCTAGATATATGTACTTTTGCCTAAATAGTGAGGAATGTAGAGAATTAAACGTTCCCATCAAAATTCACGTGTCTCTAGTTAAAACTTTTTTTAAATGGAGGCAAAAGTTTTGCCTCATCAATTAATTAAGCAGAGGGTGCTCAATTTTTAGGAGACAAACGAACGAAAACCAACAATAACAGGGCCAAGCCCAAACCCACAACCACTCACGACGGTACACCCAGCCACCCTGGCTACCCACAAAAGCTACACAAACACGAAGCTTAAGTTGGCCTATGCCAAACAGATGGCTCCTCAAAAAGAGGTTGGCAGCTCCGATTCTGAAGACGAGCCCCGGAGAGGAGATGCGCAAGACGCGCGCGCTGAATATGACCTTCACTAGACCGCCCTTCAAAGGTCATCGTACACCGTCCAAAGGAGGCTTCGACTTCACAGCGAGAGGAGACCATCACGAAGACATTCAGACACGCCGGAATGGAGCCGACTAACACGGTCTTGACGCCACCAAACCTTGGTCATCACTATTGTCGTTGCCTCACAAGCCTCCACCTAGAACACCCGCATACAAAGCTGCCGCCTCGATGAAAAAGCACCGACCCGACTTCCGCAAGTCCCTCCAATCGGTGCCGGCTCCAAGAATGAGGCCCCAAGGCCTTCAGTTCTATCACATAGAGAGATAATTTTGTCACACCTCTGCATCATAGGGGCATGCATGGTCATTTAAGTTATTTCTTCACCAATGAACTGAATTTGTATATTACCATTAAAAAAGTTGTATGTGGTCTCTATTAGGGTAATAGACTTGTTGTATTACCAGGGGCCAAAGCCCATAATATATAGTACATGTACAGGTGCAAATATGCAGGAAACCCCCTAACATATGGGGAAACTACAATATACAAAATATACATCTAACACCCCCTCAAACTCATGGTGGATCCACAACACTGAGTTCGGAGAGTAAGAAGTCATGCTGCACTCGGGTTTGTGCCTTTGTAAAGAAATCCACCAACTGAAAGTCTGAAGGCACATAATGAAGCGCAACAACCAGAGTCTGCACCTGAGCACGTGTATAAAAAGCATCAACACCAATATGCTTGGTAAGCTCATGCTTGACCGGATCACGTGCAAGACTGATAGCACTTGTACCGTGAGACAAAAGTGGAGTGGGTGTCGTAACAGAGACCCCAAAATCTGCAAGCAACCACCATAACCAGGTCACCTCAGCAATCAACAAAGCCATAGCCCACAGCTCAGCCTCAACACTCGAACGGGAAACCGCTACCTGTTTCTTCGTGTTTCAAGCAACAAGCGAACCACCAAGAAAAACACGGTAAGCAGAAAGCGAACGACGATCCATAGGATCACTCGCCCACGTAGCATCCAAGTAGCACTGGAGCTGGAGAGAGCTGGAACGAGGAAAGAAAAGGCGACGAGTGATCGTGCCACGAAGATAACGAAGAACACGGAGGAGATGATTGTAGTGAACAGTGGTAGGAGCTGAGACAAACTGACTCAGAATATGAACATGATAGGAGATATCAGGACGAGTGACAACAAGATAAACAAGACTCCCAACAAGATGGTGATAACGTGTCGGATCTTGAAGAGGATATCCATCAATAGGACGAAGCTTAACATTAAGCTCCATATGAGTCTTAACAGTGCGCTCATCCCCAAGTGCTGCACGAGCAAGAAGATCCTGAATATGCTTTTCCTTAGAGATAGAAAAGCCATCAGAAGTGAAGGAGACCTCAATCCCAAGAAAATAACGAAGAGGACCAAGATCAGTCATAAGAAACTGATCACGAAGACGAGCCTTGACAAAGGCAATATACTCAGGATCATCACCATTAATGATCATATCATCAACATAGAGAAGGAGAAGAGTGCGTCCATGAGGAGAAGTCTGAACAAATAGCACTTGATCATGAATGCTAGGAGAGAAACCAGCAGCAGTCACCACAGAGGCAAAGCGCTCAAACTAGGCACGAGGGGCCTGTTTGAGGCCATAAAGAGAACGCCGAAGACGACAAACCATCCCATCGGGAACAGAATACACAGGAGGAGGCTGCATGTTAGCCTCCTCCTTTATAAGGAGCGGCGGTTCCTCATCCTCTTCACTGCATCCTCCATCATTGCCATTTGAAAACTCTCAGCGCCCTCTGCCTCCAGAGCTCCTGCATCACCGCTCGCCGCCGTTTCCGCCATGGTAGCTTTCTCCGGCGAACGTCTGCTGGGGCTGCGCCGCTCTTCTCCATATTCTCCAACTTCCAGATCTCCATTCTCACTTCTTTCTGCGGTGCACTACCTCTCTAGGTCTGGTGCCACCTCTCACCGCCGACGTCCCTTCTTCCGGCGAACTCGTGGTTCTGTGCCTCGAAGGTCTTCCGCCGCCCATCCAAGGTTAGTGGGATTCTGTCTGATTCCTCCCTCTCCCATGTGTTCTTTGTGTTCTTCACTGAAGCAGTAGATTTATTTATCTCCTTTTTCTCTTCATTTTTTCTGATGCTCTAGATCTTCACGAGCGAGTAGATCTGGGGAAAGTTGTTGCTAGATAGCCCCAAAACACTTAGGCTAAATGTCGTGCGAAGAATCCGGCGGGGTGCTTTCCGGTAGCACCCAATTTAGTGAATCCCCCGAGATCTCTTTGGGGGAGGAACAAGCTGTAGATCAAGAATCCGACGGGCTCGAGGAGGACCTCGCCCGGTTGGAGAAAGAAGCCGATGGGCCAGATGAAGAAACCGGCGGGCGAGGAGAAGAAGCCGGTAGCTCAAGTCAAGCTATCGGTGTGAACCTCGCGGCTTACACCCGTGGGTCCTGGAAGGGCTCCGACGTGAGCCAGGCGGAAATTGATTGGTTGTACCGGTCCCGTAGGATACCGGAAGAGGTATTCTGCCGTATTCCGGGTAAGGAGCTGGAGCCTGCCCCCGAGCCGGGCGAGGTAGTTGTCTTTGCCGCCCATTTTGAGCGCGGCCTTGGCCTTCCGGCGTCGGACTTTTTCCGGCGTTTCCTTGACTTCTATGAACTTCAACCCCACCATCTTCCTGGCAACGCAATTTTTTATCTTTCTTCTTATGTTTCCTTCATGGAAGGTTTCGTCGGCCTCTGGCCTACCGTCGAGACCTTCGCTCATTTCTACAATCTCCGGATCAATTCGATCCAGGACCCCAAGCTTCCGCTCCCCAAGCCAATTGTACAGTGCAGAGCGTGCATACTCACGCCCCGCCAGGGGAGATCCTTCTACAAATTCTCCGGCTTGGAATCCTGCCGAGCCTGGCAAGAAACCCTTTTCTATGTTAGGAATTCCGGTGCCTCTAATTTCATCAATCTGCCGGCATATGTTCCCGGCGCACCCTCTAGAGCCAATTGGCGATTCAACTCCGGCAGGACCACGATGAAACCAACCGGATCGTCGAATGCATGGAGGAGCTCAATGACACCACCGACATCTATGCCGATGACATTGTGCCTGCATTCGTCTCGCGCCGGGTTCTTCCCTTGCAGCACCGCGCACACAAGATTTGCCAGATGAGTGGACGAATGGATCCGACAAGGATTACTACCTTTTCCTTGAGCAAAATCGACATGGTTTTAAAGGCCAGGCAAATTTGTAAAACTAAGATGCCGGTTGACTGGAACTGGGGAATGCCGCCCTTCAGTCGTACTCGTCCGCCAACGTCCTAAGTAAGATCTTGGGGCTTCCGGAATACCGATTCCGGGATGCTGGAGATTATTTTGCTAACTTGCTTATCTCTTGTGTTGCAGTATTTACCTCGTATCAGCGCGGAGGTGCCAGAATCCTTTTCCCCCAAGCGCATCCTTTCGGACGACGTGGACCCGAACCCATACACCGTCGGCAACATTCACAAGATGGCCCGACGCACTCCCGACTCCCCGGTAACCCTTCTGCATCTGACCCTTCCGGGACTTGGGCCGCTGGTTCCGGCAATGACGACTATTGTGTTGTGCTTGAGGTACTTAACTCACTTGCTTTATCTTGTGCTTTCTTTGTGACACCGATTTCAGCTGACTGAGAACATCAGGTGCTGGAGCACGTGGCTCCCATCGATGCCGAAGTCGGGGATCCTCCAGCCTCCAGAGTCCGGAAGGCTCCGGCTTCCGATGTCGGCAGCAGCGACGCTCCGTCTGCCAAGCGGCGGAAAGTATCGGGTTCCGGGCCCTCAGGCCAGAAGAGAAAGAACAACATCCCCACCTCCTCCGGGTAAGTTTTTTCATGCCGTCTTCCGGTTTCTTCTTTCTTGCTTGAAACTTTCTACAGCTAACTCTTTCCTTTTATCGTTTAGGCTAGCTCTTGAACTCACTAGGAGCGCGTTCGGCATGAGGCCGGAAGCTGCCCAGGACCCTCCTCATCAAAGCCCGACACGTTATAGTGCCGGCAAAGCTCCATCCTCCCCTCGGGGAGGTAAAATAAGTTCGGGGAGCGCATCCCCTAAACAGAGGCATCACCGCGCGGAGGAGGACTTTTCTTCCCCTCCAGAGACTGAAGGTGCCGGCCCCAGCACACGGGCGCCGGTTTAGAACCAAGTGGGCGGCCGGAACCTTTGGTTCCGCCCTTCCTCGAGAAGACCAAGCAAACTACCGTTTCCCCCTCCAACACTTCATCCTCTACGCCAAGGAAACCGGTGTCACCGGCCAAGGGCAGCGCCGGACCGACGGCGACAGCTTCAAGCAAGCCTCCTCTTACTCCTCCCGGCCAGAAGCCTGCTCCTCGCAAGAGTGCAACGGTCACCGCCGACCAGCTCCTCGTCGCAGTCAAGGCTGCGTCGGTCCAACCCACCATCTCTCAAGCCCTCACGATGCATGCTAGGCGCGTGGCAAAGGAAGCCAGTGATAAGGCCTCAGCGCAGCTGGGCCGGATCATTGTGCTGAACCGCGGCGACGGCAATCTGGGCGTGCTGTAGAGGTATGTTGACTGTTGGAACCTTTCTAACCTTACCGAAGCCACTCTCGGCGTCGGCAAGGATAAGAAGGTGATGGTGGATCCGCGCAGCCCCCGGAGCAGCGTGTAGCATGTTGGGCGGCTTAAGCAAGCCATTCAGGAGCTCGACAACGCCTGGCATGACGCACACAACAACGTGCTGGTAAGTTTCTTATCTGAAACCGAACTTTTTTCATTCATACCGGATTGTTCTCAATCTAGATCTTGTAGATATATCCTTATAGTCCCCGAGTTTTGGGTTAAGCACACAGTGTTTGGCGCGAAACTTGCTTTCAAAAAACCGGCATAGCCAGTCGCCGAGTTTCGGGTTAAACGTGCAACACTTAGCGCAAAACTTGCTTCAAAAAACCGGCATAGCCAGTTCCCGAGTTTCGGGTTAAGCGCGCAACACTTAGCGCGAAACTTGCTTCAAAAAACCGGCATAGCCAGTCCCCGAGTTTCAGGTTAAGCGTGCAGCACTTAGCGCAAAACTTACTTCAAAAAACCAGCATAGCTAGTCCCCGAGTTTCAGGTTAAGCGCGCAGCACTTGGCGCAAAACTTGCTTCAAAAAGGCGGCATAGCCACTCACTGTTTCTTTTAACTTCTCCAGGGTGTGTTGGACTCCCGCAAAGAGCTCTTCGAGGAGCTGCTGTGGGGGCACCGCAGCCTCGTCGAGGCGTTCGGCGCGCTGGAGCTGACCCACAGCAAATGCCAAGTTTTGTTTTAAGCCCTCAGTTTCTTTTGTACCGGCTTTGCCTTCCGCAAAATTTCACTGAAACTGTCTCTCTTGCGCAGCTGCACTCCCAGAAGCCTCCCTGGATGATCTTGCCAAGCAGGTTGCGGCCCTCAAAGGTAAGGCTTTTTTCACCGGCTTCTTTTTCTCTTACTTTTTTTTGTTTTACTAACTCGGTTCATGCCGCATTCTAGCTGAAAAGGAAGAGCTGTCCGCCCAGCACCGGCGCGAGCTGGAGGCCCAACGCAGTGAAACTGTGAATATGAAGGCGCAACTGCTGGAGGTTGGCATGCAGCATGCCCAGGTGCTAAAGGATGCCGCTGCCACGGGCGAGGCCAAGGTGGAGGAGGCCAAGAAGCTCTTTGTTGAGGCTGAGGGGCAGCTGCGCCGAGAGCTGGAGGAGGAGAAGGAGCTGCGGAAGCTGGAACGGGCTCGGTATGCTGAACTCGCGGCAGCCCACACCTCACAGGGAGAAATGATCAAAAATACCGATGCGAAGGCCTTGAGTAGGTGTTTTTGCCCCTTTCTTACAAGCTTTAGTTTCTTGCCGATTTATTCTCATGCCAACTCCTTTTGAATATTCCGCGGGGTTGTTCCCGGATTCCCAGGAGCGCGCGCAGAAGAATATCACAAAGCTCTGGATTGAGACCTTGGTTCCCGATCTGGACGCTCCCTGGACCGTAGAGGACCATGTTGCCGCCCTGTTTATCCCGGATCACCCATATAATGGTCATCGATCGGCATCTTAGCCAGCTCCCCGAAGCAGCAATCCAGATCTTCAAATGCCTCTGGCCTCGGGAACTTGTGCCGGACAATCTCAGCGATCTCTCTCAGCGGCTTCTCAATGCCGGCAAGCGCATGAGCCAGTGGCGGCGTTCTGCGGCGCGTGCTGGGGCTGCCACGGCGCTGAGTTTCATATGCTCATGCGCGCCGACGCTCCCACGGACACTGTGCCGAAAAAACTGATGTGCTTGCCGGCATCGCCAGCTATGCCTCTACCAGCGCCTTCATTCCTCCTCCCACTAACTTCGAAGAAGAACTCTCTAACGATGAAGCAGCCGGAGAAGGCGCAGAGGAGGAAGAAGAAGCCGGAGATGGCGAAGCTGAAGAAACCAAACCCCTGAAGAACCGGCTCCAGAAGCCCCAGAAGCCCCAGAAGTATCTGCTGCTCGTGAACCAGTGCCGGAGAATTCTTCTCCACTTTACTAGTAAACGTTGGTCCTGGCTCATGAAAAACAATGCCGTAAAATTTCCCCCGTTATGCCGGGGTGAGGAGATGTAATATACAATCTAAGTCCTTTTGGTTGTGATACATTTAAGTAGTTAATAGGTTTGCATGCTTGACTTTAAAGCTTATTATGCTAAACCACTATGTTATGTTTTCAACCTTTTCGGTATGTTCTGCCTTTTTCTTTTGCATGGTGAATACTCCGGATTCATTCGCGAGTTCAATCTGATGCACGATTGGTTCTTTTACTTTGACTCTGTCTACCTCTTTTGGGTGTTTGACATATAAGGCCCAAAGTTGTTTTGCCAAGCAAGAATTTTTTTGAACTTAGAGAAAAAACTCAAAAAATTTCACAAAAAACCGGTATGACCGGGGTTAATTAAACTTTTTCGGCTTGTTTGTTTTCGGTTTCTTTTTCGTTTTTCGTGTGCTTATATCCTTCCGGTTTGTCTTGCTTGCCATGAAGCCGGGTTGCGGACAACAGCAGAGTCGAAGATTTACCTTTAGGTTTAACACATTACTAAACCAGAAAAGAAAGCTTTCAACGAATAAACCGGTATACGGAAAAAATAAGCTCATTAAATTGACAAAAGTTTAAAGTGAAAAAGATTTCGGATCAATTCCCGAGCTCCATCCTTTGTATGCTTGGCTCTCTTACTTTGGCTCTATCTACCTCTTTTGGGTGTTTGACGTATGAGCCCCAAAATACTTTTGCCAAGCACACAATCTCTTGAACTTAGAGAAGCAACTCGAAATTTTTCACATCAAACCGATATAGGAAACAAGAAACAAACACATTACACATGATTCCGGTAAAGGCAGTCCCCAAGATTCATTCGAGGTGCCGGCATGTTTATTGATAGAAAATAAGATACAAAAAGGAACTCCTTACATCACATCTTCAGGAATAGAAAGGGCGGAGTAGTGTTATGTTCCACGGGCGCTTGGTTTTCTCTCCTGACCTGTCCTTCTTGTCTTTCTTCGGTTCCTGTGCATCGATTAGGTAGTAGGCATCATTATGTAGAGTCTTGCTCACAATGAAAGGCCCTTCCCACGGAGGTGAGAGTTTGTGCCGTCCTTCAGTGCGCTGCACTAGACGTAACACCAGGTCTCCTTCCCGGAACACCCTTGGGTTTACCTTCTGGCTATGATAGCGTCTGAGGTTTTGTTGGTATATGGCCGATCTTGCCAGAGCCAGCTCTCTTGGTTCTTCGAGCAAATCGACATCATTTTCTCGGGCCTCTTTGACCTCTTCTTCGGTATACGGTTGAACTCGTGGTGAGTCATGGATGATGTCGGTTGGTATGACCGCTTCTGCTCCATATACCATGAAAAATGTTGTCTAACCGGTTGACCGGTTTGGTGTAGTTCTTATACTCTACAGTACTGATGGTAGTTCATCAAGCCAACATCCTGGCGTTTTTTCGAGTGGCTCGATAAGCCGCGGTTTGATACCGGACAGCATGAGTGCATTTGTTCTTTCCACCTGCCCATTTGCTTGTGGGTGTGCCACAGAGGCTACATCCAACCGGATTCTGTTATCGTCACAAACCACTTAAACTCTGCTTGAGCAAAGTTTGTTCCGTTATCAGTGATGATGCTGTGCGGGTAACCATACCGCAAGATGATATGTTTTAAGAATTTTACGGCTGTGTGCCCATCACACTTTCCGATCGGTTTAACTTCAAGCCACTTGGTAAACTTATCAACCATCACCAGGACATGCGTCATATTGCCTCTTGCCGTTTGGAAGGGTCCAACCATGTCCAGGCACCAAACAGCGAACGGCCAAGTTATCGGTATAGTTTTTAATCCAGATGATGGGGTATGATTTTGCTTGGTGTACCTCTGGCACCCATTGCATATCCAGACCAAGTCCTCAGCGTCTTCCAAGCCGTGGGCCAGTAGAACCCATGCCGGAATACATTTGCCACCAGCATTCTGGATGAGGCATGGTGCCCACATTCTCCTTGTCGGGGGGATGACCCCCGGTATACCAAGACTCCGATCTATGCTATTTCTTTTAAATAATACATTTTTCATTTCCAGAAATAATACTCGATTTCAAATTTTTTCACAAATAATACACCATCGGGGAATAGTACCCCGATTAGAAGATAATATCGAAGTACTGTTTTCCGATTAGTACTTTTCGGGCTAGGCTAACCCGACTAGTCAAAATTCAGTGGCCCAGTCTGTGAGACATACCGTATCGGGAAAAGCTAACCTGACAAACCTTAGCGAGCAAGCTCTGCAGACACCTATCGGGGAAGCCCAACCCGACTTCCCCATGCATGAATCTTTTTACTGCACACTTTTCTGCCCCTCCAGGGGCGACTCGGGCGAACCCTAGCCATCGCCGGCGTCTTCCCCTCCCCTCCTCCTCGTCCCCGGAGGTCGCCGCCGGCGAAGCCTGGCACGGCCGGTGATGGGGGCGGCGGGGATCCTAGCGTGGTCTGATACGTCTCCAACGTATCGATAATTTCTTATGTTCCATGCTTGTTTTATGACAATACCTACATGTTTTATACATACTTTATGTCATATTTATGCATTTTTCGGCACTAACCTATTAACAAGATGCCGAAGAGCCAGTTGCTGTTTTCTGCTGTTTTTGGTTTCAGAAATCCTAGTAAGGAAATATTCTCGGAATTGGACGAAATCAACGCCCAGGATCTTATTTTTCCACGAAGCTTCCAGAACACCGGAGGAGATACGAAGTGGGGCGACGAGGCGACGCCACACTAGGGCCGCGCGGCCCAGGCCTTGGCCGCGCGGCCCTAGCGTGTGGGCCCCTCGTGGCGCCCCTGACCTACCCTGCCGCCTACTTAAGCCTTCGTCGATAATAGTTCCAGTACCGAGAGCCACGATACGGAAAACCTTCCAGAGACGCCGCCGCCGCCAATCCCATCTCGGGGGATTCAGGAGATCGCCTCCGGCACCCTCGCCGGAGAGGGGAATCATCTCCCGGAGGACTCTTCACCGCCATGGTCGCCTCCGGAGTGATGTGTGAGTAGTTCACCCCTGGACTATGGGTCCATAGCAGTAGCTAGATGGTCGTCTTCTCCTAATTGTGCTATCATTGTTGGATCTTGTGAGCTGCCTAACATGATCAAGATCATCTATTTTTAATGCTACATGTTGCGTTTGTTGGGATCCGATGAATAATGAATGCTATGTTATGTTGATTATCAATCTATCATCTATGTGTTATTTATGATCTTGCATGCTCTCCGTTGCTAGTAGAGGCTCTGGCCAAGTTTTTACTTGTAACTCCAAGAGGGAGTATTTATGCTCGATAGTGGGTTCATGCCTCCATTAAATGCAGGACAGTGATGAAAAGTTCTAAGGTTGTGGATGTCGTTGTTGCCACTAGGGATAAAATATCAATGCTATGTCTAAGGATGTATTTGTTGATTACATTACGCACCATACTTAATGCAATTGTATGTTGTTTGCAACTTAATACCGGAGGGGGTTCGGATGATAACCCGAAGGTGGACTTTTTAGGCATAGATGCATGTCGGATAGCGGTCTATGTACTTTGTCGTAATGCCCAATTAAATCTCACACTACTCATCATAACATGTATGTGCATTGTCATGCCATTTTTATTTGTCAATTGCCCAAATGTAATTTGTTCACCCAACATGCTATTTATCTTATGGGAGAGACACCACTAGTGAACTGTGGACCCCGGTCCATTCTTTACATCGAATACAATCTACTGCAATACTCGTTCTACTCGTTCTCTGCAAACATCATCATCCACACTATACATCTAATCCTTTGTTACAACAAGCCGGTGAGATTGACAACCTCACCGTCACGTTGGGGCAAAGTAATTTGGTTGTGTTCTCGCGAGTTCCACGTTGGCGCCGGAATCCCTGGTGTTGCGCCGCACTACACTCCGCTGCCATCAACCTTCAATGTGCTTCTTGGCTCCTACTGGTTCGATAAACCTTGGTTTCTTACTGAGGGAAACTTGCCGCTGTACGCATCACACCTTCCTCTTGGGGTTCCCAATGGACGCGTGATGTACGCGTAACAAGCATCATGGTCCCCTGGTGCGGCAGTAGGAGGCACGCCTCCGCGCCGGGGGATGGTCCCGGTTCTGGTTGACGGCGGCGCGGGCGGGCGGTGTTGGGGACGGCGGCGCGGCCCTGGCCATGGCGGCGCAGCCCTCTCCGCCATTCCTCGCCGTGGCCTCGCCGGGAGGGCGGTGATGGGGACGGCGGCGCAGCCCCAAACCCTGGCGCGGTCCTCTCATCCTTCCTCGCCTTGGCATGGCCAAGCGGGTGGGGATGGGGGTGGATCACGTGCTGCTCCTCCTCCAGAGTTGGGATCACGGCACCAAGGGTGGCGGCCCTGGATGGCGATGGTGGTGACGGCGTCGACCTGGTGGCAGGTGGCGGGCGTCGGGTGCCGCTCACCGTGGCACCGCGGTGGTGGTCTTCTCTCTCGCCGAAGGAGATCTGCTAATTTTGTGGCTAGCCGTGGCGGATCTCGTGATCCATCGCCTAGCTCCCGAGGGCGAGGCGCAGCAGCTGGTGAAAGCTGGCCCGGACTTCGGTCAGGGCGGATGATGGCGGCACCTTTCGTCGTTACCTTGTTAAAGGCATTGTCTCTGCAGTCTGCGTTTTTTCGCCAGGGCTGCTCCATGGGAAACCCTAGACCCGAGTCTCCCGGATCAGACGATAGCGGCGCGCAACGCCGTTCTCCCTGTTGGGGGTATCGTTTTCGAAACAGACAACGGATGGTGGTGGTGCTGAGGTGGAACGGTGTGCTTTTGCTGTGTCGGCGTCGTCGAGTCGACGCGGCATCGTGCAGTGGTGTCTCGGGACGGATGCAGTGTGATGGAGATGCGCAGGATCGTGGAGTCGTAGCGCCGTGGCGGCATCGATGGCAGGCCTGGCATGGTCAATGCGATGATCTCTTTTGATGATGAAGTCGAGGAAGACGGGGGTAGCAACTTCTATGGCGTGTGCGTTGGTGTACGCTGAGAGTCTGCTCGGCTGGATGTGCTTCTCATCTACTATTAGATGGTCTGGGAAGGCATTTGGTTTATGGATGATATGAGTTGGTGAATTGTCACCCCCTTTATATCTATGTAGGTTTAGCGAGGTGGCTTTAAGTTTGATCTTTTGTATTGCTCTTGTAAGCTGTTGTGAATAATCTAATAATAAAAACTGTGTACATCATTTGGATGCAGAAGCTGGATGCAAAAGCTGAGACCATATTTTCTCCATTTGAAAAAAAAAACACTTTTCTGTCCCTGCTCCGTTTGCATGCTGCCCATGCCGACCTGCTTGCATGCTAGCTCCTTGATTAGCGAATCCTTTGTGTGTACGATAATTACCCTGACATGCTGTTTGCATGTGCTCCTTGATTAGACTGAGCTGCTTGCACGCGGTAACCTTTGCATGCGCTGCTTGCACGCGACAGTCGTTGGACAACGGTGAATGCTAATTGGGTTAGGCCAGCCCGACTAGAATTAGTCAGGTTCGGCTATCTCGATTGGGAAGAAATGAGGTTACTCTACCCTGATTACTGCAAAAGCTGAGGACAGCCTCACGCGGCACAAAGAATTGGAAGAACTCGGGTAGCCTACCGACTATCTCTAAACGGGTTTGATGTTTCCGATTCCTTTTAATCGAGGTACGCGTCCTCTATAGTGTATTATTTATGATAAAGATTGAAACCGAGTATTATTTCTAGAAATAACGAAAAATGTATTATTTAAAAAAATCGCTGCATATATGGTGCCGGGGTGGATCCAGCATGTAAGCCATGGGGCAGCTGGCCCCGCTCAATTTCCACACTCTTTGTAATGTGTAAGGTTAAAGCGTGATTTCTCCCCACTTTGAAAAGAAACTTTCTCTACTTAGCATATCTTTGTCCCTTCTAAAGTTCTCTCCCGAGTTCGCCCATGTATGGCATATGCAGATTTCATCGCTATTTAATTTTGTACACAAATGGTTTTTAAAAAGAAATATATTAATATCGCAAAGATACCAATTACACATAGCCTCTGCATCCAAGATGTCCAAAGATACGAGTGATCCTTGTACACATATGTAAAAGCGAATTTAGCAATGGATGGTAGTGTTCATTGTTTGCTATACTATCATCGCTAAGTTTTGTTTTCTATAATACCTTACAAACAGGGGCGGATCTGTATAGGTGGCATCAGGGTAGAAAAGAAAATTTTAGTACTATTGGTGAGTTTAACAAGATAAGTGCATCATGTTAGGGGAAGAAAAGTGCATCATAGAGGAAAATTTGCAACTAGCAATGGTTTATGGTTACAAGGGTAATTTCTCCCCAGCTCCGCCCCTGCTTACAAAGGATGTAAACTTTGAAATTGACATTTTACGTGTTCGTAGAACTCCATGGCTCCGATATACTCTGCTTTTTTAGGATTTTTCAAAAATATCACACATGAATATTTTACGAAGTCGAGACAGCATGTGCCGTGGCTGCGCTTGCGGCCATCCGAGCATCACGGCAACCGGCCGTTGACACAGGTACATCAAAGAATAGGAAGAACACCTGCTAAATTCACTTTGCAGTGTTATTATATTGCCTCGGTGTTTTTAGAATATGCCATCAACTGTGGAGCATGTAGCAAGATCCAAGCGCCAATCCCTTTCCCAGGACAATAGATAGACGATTTGTTTATCTCATCAGCCTTAGGCAGCGTATACAGATTTTCATCGCTCACGGGTCGATCCCCCTCGATGAACCTGGTCAAAATTTTGGGCCAGCGACCCAGCTGGTAGCGCCTTGACCTTGACCCATATGTATTTATGCACCTATGTGCCAAAAGTGATACCGTCCACATGAGACATGGTAACGATGTGTGTGTCATGCACGCAAATTGTAGATGTCTGCAAGAATATACAGTACCACTGTCCTGTCTATACATCCCTTTTTCTGATGTACCACACACGAAGCTTATCGTGAAAGACTTTTTTCACTCTGACTTAATCGGATGTGAAGGAGGGCTGGTGTGCACACATGAATCTTTGGGGGTAGCTCACGAATTAATGATGGTTGCTACTCGTAAAGTCTGCCTACAAGACGTAATTTAGAGGGCTCACATCTCTCCAATGCCTACTTTGGTTTGGAAATTATGGACGCCTCCAAAGTTCAAAATTTTCGCGTGGTTGGTTTTTCAAAACCAAATGTGGACGGCAAATAGGCTTGAATGAAGGGGATGGAAAAGTTGTGGGCAATGCAAGCTTTGCAACCAAGCTCAGTAGACGGTTTCTCATATTCCCTTCAAATGTCGGTTCACTACTAGGGTATGGTCCTCAAAAAAAAATGACTTGGCCTTCATGATGTGGAACCAGGAGATTGGAAAGACATGGGAAGTGTTAATGAACGGTGGAGTGAAGAAATTCACAAGAGGGGGGCAATCAAGGAAGGCAAAGATATATCTAGCCATGTTGGTTTCGTTGGAAATTTGCAAAGGAAAAAATGCTAGAGTAGTCTGAAACCAAACAATTACCTCGACAATGCTTGTAGCTAAAAACAATGAAGAAGCGACAATGTGGAGCCTTGCCGGGCTAAGACTTTTAGTAATGTTATGCCGCAAGAGTAGACTATGGTTTTGGTCTTGGCCTTGCGGCCAAGATTGGTTCGTAAGACCTCTCGGAAACCTTCTCAATGAATGAAAAATCTTTTTCATTGTTAAATGAAATTGGACGGCAAACAAAAGGATGTCGAACATTGATCTAGTTAAGATGCTGAGCGTGGCATATTCTCCCCAGAAACCGCAATTGAAAATTTAACCTTGCTTGTATTGTTCTTCCCCTTAGTTTGCCTCAATCATGAGAGATATGTCTGTCTGGGACCACCCGAGGTGAATGGCAATATCTTTGTCTAAAGTGACGAACTCTTATATAGCCGGAAACATGCGGAAACCCCAAGTGTAATCCGAGCTACACATTGTCTCTTTAAAAAAAATCAAAAATGGTATTTAAAGTTCCAAAATATTCCAAACGAAAATCTCAGATGTAGATAATGAAGTGTTCTATCAATATGAAAAATATCAACTCTAAACACCTTACATTCTAGGATTTGAAATTTTGAAATGTTCACACTTTTAGATCTCACAGAGCAGGCATCCTTGATTGGACAACTAGGCGGCCTCCTCACGGTGCATCGTTTCAGCGTACCAAAATAATCGGGGACTTTCCTCCTTGAATTGACATGCAAAAGTTTTTGTGCCTTCACAACAAAGTTGTGCACGAGTTTCCTGGGTTCTCCATAGAGTTCAGATGAAACTGTTCGATTCAGCAGAATCTAGGAATTATCTGGATGTTATGAAAGATTGCTTCAATTGAGGCTTTGGAAAGAACGGAATGCCAGAATCTTTCAGCAAGAAAATAGCCCGATGAGCCGTGTGTTTGAGTTGATCATTGAGGATCTTCACTCCTGGACAGCGACAGGGTGTGTTATAGTGTTTTAGCCCAGATCTTTTGTGTTTCAGTCACTACAGGAATCTGCAGAGGTGCCGACGGCCGGGGCCCCTCGGCGTAACCTTAAAAGGCCCTCGGCGTATGCTACGCCGAGGGTCACCGTCGGCATACCTCCTCGGGAAAGATCCGCCTCGGCAGAGCCACGTGTGCCGTCGGCGTAGACATGGCCCTCGGCATAGCAATGATAGGCCGACGGTGACCATCGGCGTCTAGGCCGTCGGCGCAGGCCACGTCATCCCGTCCGTTAACTTCAAAAAATTTCAATTTTTTTTTAATTTTCTTAATCTCTCACATTGACCATTTTAATTCTAACACTACACTTAATCTTAGGCCAAATTACACCTCATAGTTAAACTTAACAACGGGTCACCCATCGTCAAACTACTCCACCTCTAGCATGCTTAACACTTGGTTCCTTCGGGTTGAACTTCCATCTTCTTCACGAAACATTGCTGATAATACTGCCATATCAATCCTATTAACCCTTAGATCGTGATATCACAACTCTTTATTTTTGAATTTGTAATAAATATTTAAATAAACATCAATGGTTAAGCAATAATAATCTCTACCGAGGATGCAATTATTAATTATTTAAAATAATTTACAAAATCCTACCGATTCGGGAGGAATTTGTCTTTTTTATGAGGGGTGGACGGAAAGGTTTCAGATATACCGGTTGAGAAATTTTCCATCTTTGGTGGTCTATTATTTTTGTAAAATGTGTTGGTACCAATGTGAAACTTTAATTTGGTGGTTGCTTCACAAAACACCCCGTTTTCGGCACCTGAAAAATGGAAAATGGTTTTTTCATGCGATGAAAAGGAAAACTTCCTCTTGCAACATCGTATGACATCCCAAGATAGACATATGTGCACAATATGGGTACATTATCACAAACTATGCGACAATTCTAGCCATAATATTGATCGTTTGACCTAAATACGTGAAACATCGAACATGATAGCTCATTTTGTGAAGGATTTTTTTGTGATGTTTGCATTTTTCCAAGTTTAATATTTTTTCTTGCAACTATGACACATAATATGACACCACGCGAAGGTTTCACAATGTCTGGATCGTTCTTGAATTTGTTAGCCCGTTTCAAACTATATTCAAAACGGCGGGCATGAAAATTCTTTGCCCGTGGATGACCCTCGGAAAATTTGCACTGGATCTCTAATGAAATAGCATGTTGTGAACTTAAAAATTATTTTTACAAAAAATCTTGAGCATTATACCATGTACCTGTAGTTCAAATATGGTTGGCCTCCTGCTGATTCGGCACGAATTTGTCTTTTTCATGAGTGGTGGATGGAAAGGTTCCAGATATATCGGTTGATAAATTTTTCATCTTAGGTGGTATAGTATTTTTGAAAAATGTGTTGGTACCAATGTGAAACTTTAATTTGGTGGTTGCTTCACAAAACATCCCATTTTTGGCACCTCAAAAATGGGAAATGGTTTTTTCGTGCGATGAATAGGAAAACTTCCTCCCACAACAACATAAGACATCCCAAGATGCACATGTATGCACAATATGGACACATTATCACAAACTAACCGCGATTCTATCCATAAAATGGGTCGTTTGACCTAAATGTCGTGAAACCTTGAACATGATAGCTTTTTGTGAAGGACTTTTTTTATAATATTTGCAATTTTACAAGTTTAATATTTTTCCTTGCAAGTATGCCACATAATATGACACCACTCGAAGGTTTCACATTGTTTAGATCATTCTTGAGTTTTTTATGCCCGTTTCAAACTTTATTCAAAATGGCGGGCATGAAGATCCTTTGCCCGGGGCTGAGCCTCAGTAAACTTGGACTAAATCTCTAATGAAATAGCATGTTGTGAACTTAAAAATGATTTTTACAAAAAAGCATGAGCATTATACCATGTACATGTAGTTCAAATCTGGTCGGCCTCCTACTCATTCAACAGGAATTTGTCTTTTTCATGAGGGCTGGACGAAAAGGTTTCAGATATACCGGTTGAGAAATTGTCTATATTAGGTAGTCTAGTATTTTTAAAAAATGTGTTGGTACCAATGTGAAACTTTAATTTGGTGGTTGCTTCACAAAACATCCCGTTTTGCACCTCAAAAATGGAAAATAGTTTTTTCGTGCGATGAAAAGGAAAACTTCCTCCTGCAACATCGTAGGATATCCCAAGATGCATATAGGTGCACATTATCACAAACTATGCGTTCTAGCCATAACATTGATTGTTTGGTGTGAAAGTCATGAAACATCGGACATGATAGCTCATTTTTTAGAAGGTTTTTTCAGATATTTGCAATATTTCAAGTTTGATATTTTTTCAAGATAGATCTTATTTTTCAAATTTTTAAATATATTATTTGTATTTTTTTATAAATTGTAGATTTAGTTATGATTTTTTGAAGATTAATGTGGTAAAATGGAAAATAGCTACTCCGACGGCCGTCACAGGGCCGTTAGGGCACGGTCAGCTACTCGTGGCTATGCCGACGGCCAGCTGTACGCCGAGGGTCACCGTCGGCGTAGCAACGAGTACGCCGAGGGCACCTGTATGCTGAGGGCACCTACTCGTGGCTATGCCGACGGTCAGGTGTACGTCGAGGGTCACCGTCGGCGTAGCAACGATTACGCCGAGGGTACCTATACGCCGAGGGGTAAACCGAGGGGCTGGGTTGGCCGGCTTGTACGCCGACGGCTCCGATATTTGGCCGTCGGCACCTCATGCCATTCCTGTAGTGAGTGGATGCTTTTTGTGTCGGTGGAGTGTGCATACCTTTCATACTCGTAAGGGCTTCTCTCTATACACTTTGTGTATGTTTTTTTTTGAACCAACATCGGAAGGGGGTTGACACCTACCTCATACCATTTTATAGAAAAACTTGTCAGAGAGCTAAGGCAGCTCATAGTCTTACAAGCATGCAAAGAAAAGCAGGAGCCGACAGGAGGTTCCTGAAGAAAAAAAAAAGTCTATGATGAAAATTACATTGTCCAATCCGAAATAATCCATTTTCAGATCTCGGTTTTTTCTTCATTCCTTGCTCTAAGAGCCCAGAGTTTGCAGAAATCTAGCCCTTGCCTTGCTACCAGGTTGGCTGGTAGATCTATGTCATCAAACACCTTTTTATTTCTTGTTAACCAAATGCTCCAAAGCATGGCAGTAATAACCGTTCCCCAAGCATTCCTTTTATGGGTTGGCCATCTTTCTTTACATATAACGTAGATGTCTGGTATGTCACTTATGCCAGTTAAGTCGATCCCAACGAGAGCAAGGATTTGTTTGGTTCTTCTGCAATCCAAGGCAAAATGTTTCACTGTCTCTGTAGCATTGCACCCAAAAGTGCATTTTTCATCAGCCACAATATTTTGTTTAAACAGAAGAGTTCTGACCTTGATCCTACCCTTAATCAGTTGCCAGGCAAAGATTTTTTCCTTTTCTAGGTGCCGAACAATTCCAGATTTCATCAGTACCTACATGATCGATTCCTCCCCAGTTCATAAGTTTGTAGAGGTTTCTCACCGAGAAAGTTTCACTTCTGTTAGACCTCCATGCTCTTTTGTCAAAAACTGTATCTTGGAGAGTACATGTATGCAAGAAAGTGAGTAGTGCTTCTTTTTCGTCGGCAGCTTGGCTGGAAGTGATATGATATAATGGTATAATCCAATTGCCATCAATCCAACAGTCTGAAATCGATATGTTGGGCCGGATAGCATGTGAGAAAAGCACCGGGAATTGGAAACAGAGTGGTCCATTGGTTGTCCATTTGTCCTTCCACATAGAGGTGCATTTTCCATCTCCAATTTGCACACAAGTAGAATTTCTATATATTTCAATCATGGAATTGATCTGTACCCAAGCCCTTGTTTGATTGGTTGTTTGATCTCCAAGATCTTTGCCATTGAGATGGGTCAATCGAGCCCATCTCGCCCATGGAGAGTTAGGCTCAACAAGAAGTCGATGGACAAATTTTTTCAGAAGGCACTCATTTTGAATTCGAAGATTTTTTATACCAAGCCCTCCTTCCCTGTAATCTCTGCAGACAAAGTCCCAAGCAACCAGGCAATCACTACCATGAATTGTGCTTTTGCCTTTCCAGAAGAAAGCCCTCAGTAATCTCTCAATTTCATTAATGACCCATTGTGGAAGTTTGATGCATGACATAAGGTAAGCTGGGAGGGCCGACAAAACAGATTTTGTTAGAGTTAGTCGTCCTCCACTAGTAATAATGTCTAGAGAGAAAGAAATCCTTTTCTCAACCGCCGATATGTAGGGCAAGAAGACTTCCCTAGGCAGTTTTGAATCAGAGAGCGGCAGACCAAGATAATTCTGAGGGAAAGAAGCAACCTTGCAGTTCAGAACATCATCCTGCTCGGTCAGGTTGATCGGTCCAAAAGTAGACTTAGACAAGTTGATTTTAAGACCAGTGGTACAAGCAAAGTCATCCAAAATTTGCTTTAAACATTTTGCTTGCTCAATATCCCCTTGTAACACTATCAAAGTGTCGTCCGCATACTGTAAAACCGGACACGGCTGTTCTTCCAACACCGGGTGTCTAAGAAAACCTTCATTTGCAGCATGTTGAATTGCCTTCTGTAAAACATCGACAACCAATGAACAACAAAGGGGAGAGAGGGTCACCTTGACGTAACCCTCGCTTAATATGTTGTGTATGTTGTGTACAACTTGTATGCCTTCTCTCTAATAAAATTTGGGCCGAAGGCCCTTCGAGATGAAGATTGCTTCAATGGAGACTGTTTGTACTACCAACAAGCATCTTTCGGCCTGAGTTTTCTATCTGTCTCTGCATCGTATGGAGCACAATGGAGATGATTAAAACCACAGTAAAATCACAATCTCCAACTCTTAAACTATGCCAATATAAGCAAGACGATTCTTCTAATATCTTCGCCAACATCGGCATCGTTCTGTATTTCTCTTCACTGCTGCACCACGTCTACGATCAATTCATTTGAATCTATATACCTCTCACAGCCATGACTTAGTCACTCCAAATTTCATGTATGCAGGAGTATGACTTAGTCACTCCAAATTTCATGTATCATCAGTGCTATCTCGAGTCAATTGAATCATTCGAAAATGGACACCAAACACATCACGGGTAATATAATTCACATGATTCATTCAACAAAGTTTGGTACAATAAATTATTACACATCATTTCTTCCCTTGTGTCCCTGCTTGCTTACGATTGTGCCGTATCCATGGAGCATCCTCATCATTTAACTTAATGCTTGGGTCGGTGTTCACTTTGAAGGGCGGAATTTCAGCAAACATATTATAATCTTCTCGACATGTCTGTCTTGTCCTCCACTCCCACGATGTTTCTTTTCCCCGAAAGAACAATGTGGCGCTTTGGATCATCGCATGATGTACTGATCGTTTTCTTATCTTTCCGTTTCCTCGGTTTGCTACTCATGTCCTTGACATAGAAAACCCGAGCGACATCTTTCGCTAGGACGAATGGTTCGTCAAGGTAACCAAGATTGTTGAAATCCACCATTGTCATTCCGTATTGCTGGTCCACCTTTACCCCACCTCCTGTTAGCTTGAACCATTTGCACCGGAACAAAGGGACCCTAAAGGAGGGTCCATAGTCAAGTTCCCATATCTCCTCTATGTAACCATAATATGTGACCTTTTGCCCATTCTCGGTTGCTGCATCAAAGCGGACACCACTGTTTTGGTTGGTGCTCTTTTTATCTTGGGCGATCGTGTAAAATGTATTTCCATTTATCTCGTACCCTTGGAAAGTCGTTATAGTCGAAGATGGTGTCTTGGCCAACATGTACAAGCTGATCTACAACCTTATCGTCACTCATTAAATGTTTTCTCAACCAACCGCCGAAAGTCTCCATGTGGGCCTTCCTAATCCAGGATTCAGGCTTCTCGTGGTTGTCCGAGCGTAAAATATTCTTGTGTTTCTCAAAGTACGGAGCCACCAAGCTGGAATTGGTCGAACCGTGTGGTGTGCTTCGATCGGAGAATGGCCATCCATACATATCGTTGATTTCCTTCCGATCGTGCCTTTTCCACTTAGTCTCCCCTCGTGCCGCGATTGAGGAAGACCAATCGGCTTAAGGTCGGGAACAAAGTCAACACAAAACTCAATTACCTCCTCATTTCCATAGCCCTTGGCGATGCTTCCTTCCGGCCTAGCACGGTTACGAACATATTTCTTTAATATTCCCATGAACCTCTCGAAGGGGAACATATTGTGTAGAAATACGAGACCGAGAATGGAAATCTCATCGACTAGGTGAACCAGGAGGTGCGTCATAATATTGAAGAAGGATGGCGGGAACACCAACTCGAAACCGACAAGACATTGGATCACATCGTTCCGTAACCGTGGTAGAACTTCCGGATTGATTACCTTCGAGAGATTGCATTGAGGAATGCACATAGCTTCACAATGGCTACTCGAACATTTTCCGGCAGGAGCCCCCTCAAAGCAATCGGAAGCAATTGCGTCATAATCACGTGGCGGTCGTGAGACTTCAGTGTTTTGGAACTTTTTCTCCGCCATGTTTATTATTCCCTTTATATTGGACGAGAATCCCGATGGGACCTTCATACCGCTCGGGCATTCAAAAAAGATGACCTTCTCTTCTTTTGTCGTAGCGTAGGCGGCACGACCTTGAAACCGTTCCGGATGCCGGTCATCGGGGTCTTTCAAACTTTGCTGGTCCTGCCGTGCTTCCTTTGTATCATTTGACTTCCCATACACGCCCAAGAAGCTTAGGATGTTCACGCAAATATTCTTCGTAACGTGCATCACGTCGATTGCCGAGCGGACTTCTAGGACTTTCCAATATTCTAGCTCCCAGAATATAGATTTCTTCTTCCACATGGCTACGTGCCCGTCACCTCCCTTCGGAACTGATTGTCCGCCAGGCCCCTTTCCAAAGATGACTTTCAAATCCTTGACCATATCAAATCCCTCAGCACCAGTGTGTTCCGCAGTGCTTCGGCCGGTGATCTGCCTTGCCGTTGTAATGCTTGCCTTTCTTTCTTATCGGATGACCTTTCGGAAGAAATCGACGATGCCCAAGGTACACGTTCTTCTTACAATTTGGCAAATGTACACTTTCATTCTCATGTAAGCAGTGCGTGCATGCATTGTATCCCTTATTTGACAGTCCCGAAAGGTTACTAAGAGCAGGTCAATCGTTGATGGTTACGAAAAGCAACGCTCGTAGGTCAAATTCCTCTTCTTTGTGCTCATCCCACACACGGACACCAGGTCTGCCCCACAGCTGTAAAAGTTCATCAACTAATGGCCTTAGGTACACATCGATGTCGTTGCCGGGTTGCTTCGGACCTTGGATGAGCACTCGGCATCATAATGAACTTCCGCTTCATGCACAACCAAGGAGGAAGGTTGTAGATGCATAGAGTCACAGGCCGTGTACTATGGCTGGAGCTCGCTCGCCAAAAGGATTCATGCCATCCGTACTTAGACCAAATCTTATGTTCCTTGCGTCAGCTGCAAAATCTTTGAACTCTCTATCGATCTTTCTCCATTGCGTTCCATCTGCGGGGTGTCTCAACTCCCCGTCCGACTTACGGTCCTCTTTGTGCCATCGCAACAACTTGGCATGCTCTTTGTTCCTGAACAGACGTTTCAACCATGGTATTATAGGAGCATACCACATCACCTTGGCGGGAACCCTCTTCCTGGGTTTCTGGCCCTCAACATCGTCACCAGGATCATCGCCTCGATCTTATAACGCAATGCAAGTGCATACCGGGCATTCATTCAAATTCTCGTATTCACCGCGGTAGAGGATGCGATCGTTGGTGCATGCATGTATCTTCAGAACCTCTAAACCTAGAGGGCAGTACAACCTTCTTTGCTTCGTACGTAGTGGCGGGCAACTCGTTATTCTTTGGAAACATATTCTTCAACATTTTCAGCAAGTTTTCAAATGCCGAGTCAGCTACACCTGCCTGTGCCTTCCATTTCAGCAAATCCAAGTGTGCAGCCCAGCTTTTTCAGACCATCATCGCATCGGGGTACAGCGCCTTCCTGTGATCCTCTAACATGCGATCCAAATTCTCCCTCTCTTTTTCAGTTTCGCAGTGTCTCCGTGCATCAGCAATGGTCCGACCAAGATCATCAACGGGATCATCACGTGCCTCTTCTTCACCTTCCCCTTCACCTTCCCCTTCACCTTCAGCATCCTCCATGAAAGTATCACCGAAATGAGCAAGATAGCTTTCATCGATGAAATCATCCCCTTCTTCATCTTCTTCCATTATAACCCCTCTTTCTCCATGCTTGGTCCAACAATTATAGCTTGGCATGAAACCGTGCCGAAGCAGGTGCATGTGAACATCTCTTGAGGAAGAGTAACCCTTCCGATTCTTACAGTTAACACATGGACGGATAACAAAACCCCCGCTTGTTCGCATTAGCCACTACGAGGAAATCTTTCAAACCCGTACCGAACTCGCCGGAGAGTCGGTTACCGTACATCCATTGTCGATTCATCTGCATTATTATAATATAAAATATATAATTAACCATCATGCATTTGTTAAACTAACTAGCTACAAACAATATAAATTAAACAATGAACTACACACACATGCATATTTTATCAACGACACATCAAAGGTTCAAGTTGCTAACCGCGATCGAGGAGGAAAAATAAATGAGAAAGCTCAAGTGTGGCTCCAACACTTCATATCATGTTTGTTTCATGCTCTTGGGGCATTTCATCAAACACCTTATGTGCATAAGAGGAACCAAAAGCAAACCTAACACCCACTTGTGAAGTTTGTGAAGAGAATGGCTCCAAATGGCTAAGTGTTGGCTGCTGGATGGGTATATATAGGGGGGGCTTTAGTCCCGGTTGGCCTGGCCAACCGCGACTAAAGGCCCTCGGGCACCTTTAGTCGCGGTTGGCCTGGCCAACCGCGACTAAAGCCCCCCACGTGCACCGGCTGGCCACCGAGCGCCCTGGGCCCAGGCCTTTGGTCGCGGTTCGCCTCCCGAACCGCGACTAAAGGTCCCATTAGTCGCGTTTCCTACAGCTTCGCGACTTATGGGGCTCACCGGAAGCCTGTTTTTCTACCAGTGATAGAGAGGTGATTTTTCCACGAGTTTACATCTGGCTCTGCATCACAGAGACATGCCAAATTTTAATTTATTCCTTTACAAACCTATTGAATTTATAATTTGGCTCAAGTGAGAAATTAATTTGATACTGCGTACATTTTTGTTTGTTCTAGGCGCTTGCCCTCTCTCTGTTTTCTTGGCGGGGTTTACTATTTATTTACCAACCATGAGTTTACACCTGCCTCTATACATTAAAAAAATTCATTTATTCCTTTACCACATATTTAATTTATAAATTGGCTCAACTGGAGATTTCTATTGATATTGCATACATTTGTTTCTAGACGTTTGCTCTCCATGTGCAGTTGTTGCACAGTTTTTCGATAAATGGAATATATTAATATCAAAAGATACCAATTACACCCAGTCTTTGCAACAACGCCCCACCCTAATGGCAGTACGGATGCACACAGCCAAAAAATATAAAAGAAAACTAAAAAATAAAAGTCCCGCTACAGCCTTCTAGACCTAGCAACAGCAATACAACCACCACCGTGACAACACCTGAAGTACAGACTCTCCAAAAGCGACGCCTCCAAGAAGGAAACAGTGCACCAGCGCCGTCGTCGCCCGACCAAAGGTCTTAGGATTTCTCCGTGAAGATAGTCCCCACTCTCAAAACAATGCCTCCAACAAGAATATTGCCAGGCACAACCAGTTAAGGCCAGACCTTGGGATTTCATCCTGAGAGGTAAGACTCCGAACTTCCCCTGTGCTGCCGCCCCCACATGCATACCACTGCTGCAAGCCCAGAACGCCAAACAGATCCCTCAGTATCACGTTGACTCGAACCTCCTTTAGTCAGTCCACCAATCCGTCCTTCATGATATTCCTTCTTCTGACTTCACCATGGACCAAAAAGTCACCAGATGTCAACACAGAATATATCTTCGCGGCGCTCCCTCCGGAACCAAACGGTTGGAATAAAAACACGGGTGCGCGTGACCGAATACCACCCGATCCAGCAAACTGCAGGCAAAATATGCACTGTTCCATTCGCCAGCGAAGCTTTCCGGAACTCATCTCTCAAGCCAGATCAAAGCAAACTGACCTCCGGTAGATCTTCATCTTCGCTTGCGAGAAACCCGAGGACCGCCACCAAAAACAAAGCAAGACCAGCAGCCCCCACGCTGCCAGTCCCTCCTGCCGGATCACCAGGGAATAAGACGGCGGCGCGGATCATGCGTACCACCGCTGAACCGTCACCGGGGACGGAGGCCGCCACCGCTCCACCGAATCCTCCATGGCTACCGACGGAGAGCATCAGACCCCGGCCAAGTAGTCGTGCCGCCCGGCTTCCTCCACCGGCGCTTCATCACCTCTCATGGAATGCCACCGTGGAAACCCTCTCCTCCCCCTCGTCGTTCGACGGAAGGGGCGATATCACTGGCGAGTACCTAAAATAGTCGTAGCGAGATTTAATATTTATTTACCAACCATGAGTTTACACCTACCTCTACGTCATAGAGATGACAAAATTTTAATTTAGGTTGGGTACCCCAGATTAGATTTTTATGGACACAGATTTAATATGGCAACCCAGTCATGTATCCAGTTTCTATCACATGGGAATCTTTTTTGGTTTTCAAACTTTAAAATGTTATATCTCTTTCACCGTAAGTCGAAATTCAGATACGTTTTCACAGTTAGCTTTTTCTTGACCAGCTTCAAAATTAGATCCCATGTTAATATATTTTAATAATACTTTTCGATCCTACTTGTCATATTGTACTCACTTGCTCACCAGGTTAGCCAAATTTGATTGCGAGATTAAACATCATATGGTTGCCAAGTTTTTAAATCCGCTCATCACCCATGAATGATGACGATGTCATGTTTTACGTGTTTTGACTAGACAAAATCCACTCTGAACATGTAGATCATTTCTATTTGAAATAAAAATGTAAAATGTACCGGGTAACCATGTACAATTTGAGTATGTAACAGTTCAATAGTAACCTGGTAATAGACATCGAAAAAAGTTTTTAATAAAACATATGAAGATGAGATTTTGTTTCAAAGCCCTCGCCGATACGAACCTAGCAGTGAAAACAGATCGTCAATTAGATTAATGGTATAGAGAAAATATTATGAATTTTCGGATGTGAAAAAAGATTCTTTGCATGCATAATGGCCGTCTCTGCCTCTAACTTCCACCCGTGTCCAGGAAAAATCTTTCCAGGAGCATGGGCCCTTATTAGGATGCCCTTTAAATTACTTTTTAGCAGAACATTGAATTTATAAATTGGCTCAAGCAGGAATTTCTTTGAATACTCCTACATATGCGTTAGTTTTAGACGCTTGCCCTCTCCTCTGTTTTCTTGCATGGAATACCTTACTCCTACGTTTGGAATCCATTCAGTTGTTCCAAGGGCATGATGAATTTCGTTGGAACTTACAATCTAATGGAAAGTTCTCTGTAAGTTTGTTGTACAATGCAATTATCCAACGTGAATTACAAGTTGATAAAAACAAGAAGATTTGAAAGATGAAAATACCGCTCAAAATTAAATTTTTTGGCTGGTATTTGCGTCGAGCAGTAATCCTAAGCAAAGATAATCTTCTAAAACGCAATTGGCATGTGAGTACGCAGTGTGTTTTCTATCATCACAGGAGACGATTAAACAATTGTTATTCCAATGTCGTTTTACCAGGTCTATATGGTCATGCATCCAAGTAGCTTCTGATATGTATCCCCTGACTAGTGTCACCAATATATTTGGTAATTGGCTTCATGGTATCGACCACATATTTAGAACGTTTATTAGGGTGGGAGCGCTTGCCATTATATGATCGCTATGGTTATGTAGAAATGACAAAAAATTTAAGAATTGTTCTCTCTTACATGTTATCTACAGATGTACCGCTACTCTCCGTTCGTGGTCTGTGCTGCAGAAGGTGGAGAATTGCGACCTCTTTACGGAGGTCTGTACATGGTTGGAGGACACGACGAGGGATACATTTTTATTACATGGGTGGCAGCATAATCTACGGATTGGGCCTCCGTCTTTCTCTTAGACGTCTTACAATTGCTCATGTTTGATATATAATTCGTCTTTTATTTATGATTACAGATTTTTGAGACTATTTAAACGCTTGTGTGCATTTAAGCTATACAGGGTCGGGTTTAATTGCTTCTATAAGTAATAAGTCACCCATTATCCGCAGTGTTATAATATGCCATGAAAGCATCTAGGCTATCCAAGGGTCCTCATCCCTTTGCCAGGACGATTTGTTTATTTCATGGGCATACATATATGGCTTAAATATGCGGGTTTCGTTGCTCTTCAAATTATGTACACAGACGGATTCAACAATGAACGGCAGTGTTCATTGTTTGCTACTAACCATCGCCTAATTTTTGTTTTCTATACCTTGTAAAATATGCAAACTTTGGAATTGTAAGTTTACGTTTTCATAGAGCTCCAAGCCTCCAATATACTCTATTTTATAAGATTTCACAAACACATCACATATAATTTGTAGGAGTACATAGTTACTACCGAAACTTGTACATAACATTTTACCGAGACGTCGAGACAGCATGTGCCGTGGCTGCATGTACCGCGCTTTTAGCCATCCGGGCGTCACGGATCAACCATCAAAGAATTCGAAGAACACATGCTAAATACACTTTGCAGTGTTATAATATCGCCTCAGTGTAGCATCTAGCATGATCCAAAGCGCCCGTCCTTTTCCCTGGACAATAGTGGATTTGTTTATCTCATCAGCCTCTCTGTACGCAGCTTATACAGATTTTCTCGCTCACGGGTCGATCCCCTTCGATGAACCTGGTCAAAATTTTGGGCCGGCGACCTGCTGGCTGGTAGCTGCTTGACCTTGACCCAAATGTATTTATGCACCTATGTGCGTAAACTGATGTCATCCACATCCACATGAGAAATGGTAACGATGCGTGTGTCATGTATACAAATTGTAGATGTGGACAAGAATATACAGTACCATTG
Source organism: Lolium rigidum (assembly GCF_022539505.1). Lineage (NCBI taxonomy): Eukaryota > Viridiplantae > Streptophyta > Magnoliopsida > Poales > Poaceae > Lolium > Lolium rigidum. The sequence continues at coordinate 28,391,113 of NC_061512.1, forward strand.
TGTTGCCGTACGTGGAGAAAAGGACGTCGAACATTGATCTAGTTGTTGTCTAAAAAACCATTGATCTAGTTTAGACGATGATCTTGGCATGTTCTCCCCAACAACGCCATTGAAAACCAAATTCATTCTTCCTTGACTGTTCTTCTTCCTCAATCAGAGATGTGTCTGTGGACCGAATGCGGACGGGTCTCCGCCATTGCAAAAGCAGGTCAAAATCGTGGGGCTTTTGTAGCATTTATTTCCCATCCTTTGCAAATTTTATGTCATAACACCATTTGTTGTGTATGTATTCACATTTAAGAGCAATTCCAATAGTGTAGCCAGCTGCTGGCTATAAGCCAAGTGCCATGTCATCTATACCTAACTTAGAGCCAACATATATAATAGTGAGCTATAAAAATGTAGTACTTAATCAATGTGTGGCCCACCTTTCACTCTCACAAAGTGCCTAGGAGCACGTGCTAGAGCGGGCTCTTGCATAAGAGCCCACTCTCCTTCTCTCTCCTCCTCTCTCTCCTCCAACTAAGTAATAATATATTATTTTAATCCTTATAGCCAGCTGACTCGGACTTATTGTACTTGCTCTAAGCAGAAGGCTAGCGCTTGAGAGCATAGCATGCACACACGGCAGTGAACAGAGCAAGACTCCTCCTCCTTCTAGCCAAGGCCGGATTATTCACATTTTCCTGTTAAATTAATTCGTTGGGGCCGTGTTTTCAAAATGATTGTTGTTTTCCCTAGACCAAGTGCTTGGCTACTGGTATCGTGACGGGTGGCATGGATCATTCGGTTATCTGTCGAGGTTTGGCATCATCGGTGGATTAATCAAGCGAACCCACCCGAGGTGAATGGCAGTGTCTTTCTCTAAATCGACAACCATCTTATGTAGCCGGAAACATAATTCATTACCGCCGGAGTGTGGTTTGAGGTCCATGACACAACATGTTTCCTTGTAAGCTCGGTCAACACCAGGAGATTCATGGGGGTATATAACGACTCCAATAGTAATCATCACTTGTTTAAGAAGAAGGATGCCACGGATCACGTATGTTGCGGGGGCTACGGCATGTGGTGGAACTCAATGGTCAGAAATATAGTCATTCTAGCATCTTGCTGCTCTCGGCTTCGGTCGGGTCCAACTTCCGGAGAGAGATCTTCACTGACTTTGGTTGGCTCTCATAATGACAGCGCTTTCGGGTGTCTCCCCCTTGATTGTGTCGTTGTGCAGTTTTAACCCCTACCTAGATGAATGATTACAAGATCTCCGGGTGAAAACATAATCTCTATTGGAGTGGAAGACCGTGGTGGACGGACCACTACCCTGTTGGAGCCGTCTCCTTGGAGCTTTTGGCCCTTGCGGCGCGACAGGTTCCCGATGGCTAGGTAGGATGTCTCTTTGGTTAGGGTAAGCGGGATGCCGGGCGGCGGCCCAAGATGGTGGTTGTACATCAATGTGTGTGGGCAGTCAACTAGATAGTGGGTGATCTGATATGGTTGGGTGATGCACAGTTGTGGCTCGCATGCAGTTTTGCTAACTAATGGTGTAAGTCGAAGCAGCAACCCAAAGTCGGTGGTATGAATTTGTTGTGTCTCATGTATTAGCGTCATCTGAACGACATGTTTATCACTTGTGCGGTTATTTTTCCTTCCTAAACATGGCTACTTCGACACAGACTCGCCGGAGACCTCACCGGAGCACCTTACTTCGACGGAGACTCGCCGGAGACCTCACCGGAGCAACGTACTTCGCCGGAGACCTCGCAGTAAAAACATTGTACTAATGTAGCAACAAGGCATAATGTTGTAGCATAAAAAATATACAATTGTAGCATTGCAGCATTTTGTACTATTATAGCAAAACTTGACCTCGTCGAAGACATCGCTGGAGATATCGTAGCAAAAAACATTATACTGAAGTAGCAGAATGGCTGAACAATTGAAGCAACAAAATTATACTATTCTAGCTTGTTTTAGCATTTTATATATGCGGTCTCCGGCGAGGTCCTTGCAGCACTATCGCTTGCTCAGCGTTGATCGGTGGTAGGACCTGCCCTCTTCATGGTAGCACCGTTCTTCGCCAGAGAGTCACTGGAGACCTTGCCGGAGTACCGTACATTGACGGAGACTCGCCGAAAACCTTGCCAGAGACATCACAACAAGTTTTTTTTGTACTAAGTAGCAACACCGCAGAACAATTGTAGCAAAAAGAATACTATTGTATCATTACAGGATTTGTGCTACTATAGCAAAAATTGATTTCGTCAGCCTCACCAGAGATATCGTAGCAAAAAAAAATTATTCTAAAATAGCAGAACCACATAATAATTGAAGCAACAAAATAGTAGTATTGTAGCATCGCCAAATACTTCTCGTGGGCGCACCGCCGATAGCATCCCTACTCCGGGTGGTAGCACCGTTACTTTCTTCTTGTAGCACCTAGCACTTCTGTTGACTGTTTGCAGCATTCCCGACACCGCTGGAAGCATCTGTCACTGCACATGGGCAACACTATCGCTACTAGCTCGTAGAAACCCCATGTAGTCGTTTGAAGCACTGTCTGGCACCATTGGCAACATCCATCGTACCTTATAGCAGCAGACCACGAGAATGCGCTCGCAAATGGCGTTGTCGTCACAGCTGCCATGGTCGCACCCGCTGAAGCAACGCTTCTTCATCCGGCATGGCCTCCATCTAGATCTAACAAGGAGGCAAGAGGTTAGGTGCACAGTGGCCGCACCCAAGGAAGCCAAAGATTGATCAGGGTAGCACGACACCGGCGGTTGAGTTCAGGGCGGCGTGGTTGAGTCGGGCAGAAGAACGACCGGATGGGAGAGGCCGGGGCTCAGGAGCAGAGCAAATAGGTGTTAGGTGGGAACCCGACCATGTCGTTTCCGTCCAAGACCCATGTGGATGCGGTGTTGTGGTCGACAGGATCCAATCTATCAGAGGGCTACGAGTCTGGAGGCTACGAACAGCTCATGCCTCCGCCTGATACGAATCATTCTCCCTTTTTTATTTGAAAAGGGAATCTAAGCCCCAAGCTCTCCATCGAAACGATGCACATTGGCCTTGTTTATTGCAAAGTTAGAGTATCAAAGTAAATTATAATTTATGGGTTGCACAAAGTTGCAATATAGATTTTTTTAGGCGAACCAGTGGGTTTCCCCACTGTGTATATTTATAAATTTGTAATAAAAGGCTGTACAAAGGGCTGTTGCTACAGAAAAGGTTGCAATATAGATCAATCAAGTAGAGCAACAATATGTCTTCTAATCATCCAGAATTATAATCAATGGCGTCAACCATCCTGGTTGAAGATAGCCCTAACGACCGCCATCAACTGAGTGCATCTAGAATCCGCAGGAAGAAGGAAGGACCCAGTGACGTATCCAATGGGGCTAAGAAGGGGCCATGCCCGGCTATTGCTCGGCCCCCACTAACGATATGCAGCGGGTACACCTAGTATTAATTCTAAAGTCTAATCTTGATTCTCCATTCTTTAGCAATGACATAAGCCTAATCTTATTCCCTAATTAAGTGCCCTGCATTTTTTCTTGATAAATATAATATATAAATATTATAAAGATATCAATTACATCTAGCCTCTGCACCAACAAGATATCGAAAAATATCAGGAATGCATAAAGCCAAGAACAAAATAAAAAAAAGATTGAAATAGAAGCAAAGATCCCATCTCAGTGATGAAACACTTGCAACATCAACTCTCTAAACACCACAAAATACAACACCCGAATCGCAAATTAAAGAGGTTCTCCAAAAGTGACGTCTCAAAAAAAAAAACAGTGCAAAGTGTTACCGTCACCCGATCAAGGATCTTGATTTTCACGCTAGACTAAGACCAAGTTCTCGAAACAATCCCTCCAGCAAGGCCATGCCAAGTAATACGAGTGAAGGCCACACCTTGAGCTTTCACCCTGAAAGTCGCGGCTCGGTACTCGACAAGCACCACCAAAAAATAATGTTCACATGTGCTATCGCCCCTTCTGCCACTGCCGCTGCAAGTCCTCAACACTGGACCCACTAGCCCATATTGGACTGAGGACGGGCCTGTAACTGCCGGTGCACGCCATGGCAGCCACGCGATGGCATCGCGCCGAGGACCGGCGTCACCCGATCTGCTCACCACTAGCACCGCCGAACCTTGCGTCCTCCTCCACAAGCATCCCATCCGCCACTCCACCTCGCGCCGCCGCGAACAACAGAGCGCGTTGCGCCACCATCTGCCCTGGCCACCGCCCCGGCATCTGATCTGTGCCGCATCACATGGCCATAGGATCCCCGCATGCCATTTGGGGACGTGGCCTGCCGCCACCTTGGCCAAAGCCTGTGGCAGTGGTAGAGGGGAGGGGCCGGGCATGGGTAGGGCTAGGCGAGTGCTAGGGTTTGGGGGCACGGTGTCACCCGTGAGCCATACAGGAGGTGAGTGGGAAACGAAATATGTCACAACATTCATTTGTGCATGCTGAGCGTGATGGAGACAAACCCAAAACACCTAGCCATCATGGCCAAGGCCACAATGACGTGTACCTATGGAAAAATCGACAAAAGGGGGATCAATTGATCCACGTGATGTAGTATACTTCATACGCCACTTCTGTTGACCAAGGTTTCCAGGAGACATCAGACAGGTGCCTTTTGCCAACTTGCTATTGCGATCTGCCATTCCTAATTCTAACCTAGTCATCCAAGGTATTACTCTTGGATATTGAATATTTAATGTACAACGCGCTAGTCGCTAGTATGAATGTTTGATTATCCAATCAAATAATTCTTACTTTTTTTTAGATATGGGAGCATCGCCCCAGCCTCTGCATCAATAGATGCACACGGCTTTTTCTTATTAAACGCAAGTACGAAGTTACAGAGTATCCATTATTACAATCAAGGGAAAGCTAAGGTCGACACATGAATCAACCATAAGAAAATGCAACATGTAGAGAAGATATCCATTTGCTATTCTATTAGCATGTCGCCATCCAGTAGCCTGGAAAAAGAAGTCCTGAGCAACCATTAGCATCCGGTTGCATCCAGTAACCATATCCTGCCGTAGGTCCGGCGGGAGAAGCAAAACCCATTGTTGGATCCATTGAGCAGTGTTAAACAAAAGGGTTTGGGAAACTGCTCGACACCCAATACGGGTGTGGCTATCTCATATATATATGGGTACCAAGAGGTACAATACAAGACATATACAACGCTACGTATATACAGTTTAACACCCTCCCTCAATCTTAACTGTGGCCTGAAGTACAAATCAAGTTAAGATTGCGCCTACAACCTACAAACTGTGGCTGTGGAAGAGGCTTCGTGAAGATGTCAGCAAGTTGATCCTTGGAAGAGATGAACTTGATACGAAGTAGCTTCTTTGAAACGCGTTCCACGACAAAGTGATAATCCACTTCAATGTGTTTTGTTCGGGCATGAAATACCGGATTGGAAGAGAGGTATGTAGCGCCGATGTTATCACACCAAAGAACCGGAGGCCGACGTTGAGAGACTCTCAATTCTCTCAACAAAGCCTGTACCCATATGAGCTCAGCTGTAGCATTAGCAACTGCCTTGTATTCAGCTTCAGTACTACTGCGAGATACTGTAGCTTGCTTGCGAGCATTCCAGGCGATCAAGTTAGGACCAAAGAATACTGCATAGCCCCCCGTGGATCGCCTGTCGTCTGGATTACCAGCCCAATCCGCATTCGAGAAAGCAGAAAGTGCACAAGACGGGGCCGGCTGAAGTAGCAAACCATACGAGGCAGTGAGAGAGACATAGCGCAAAATACGCTTCACAGCTGACCAATGGGACGTCCGAGGTGCATGAAGATACTGACACACACGGTTGACTGCATAAGAGACATCTGGTCTGGTGATAGTGAGGTATTGCAGCCCTCCAACAAGACTGCGGTACTCAGTAGCGTTGATGGCGTGTAACTCACACGTTCGTTGGGAACCCCAAGAGGAAGGTATGATGCGCACAGCAGCAAGTTTTCCCTCAGAAAGAAACCAAGGTTTATCGAACCAGGAGGAGCCAAGAAGCACGTTGAAGGTTGATGGCGGCGGGATGTAGTGCGGCGCAACACCAGGGGTTCCGGCGCCAACGTGGAACCTGCACAACACAACCAAAGTACTTTGCCCCAACGAAACAGTGAGGTTGTCAATCTCACCGGCTTGCTGTAACAAAGGATTAACCGTATTGTGTGGAAGATGATTGTTTGCAGAAAACATTAGAACAAGTATTGCAGTAGATTGTATTTCAGTATAGAGAATTGGACCGGGGTCCACAGTTCACTAGAGGTGTCTCTCCCATAAGATAAACAGCATGTTGGGTGAACAAATTACAGTTGGGCAATTGACAAATAAAGAGGGCATGACCATGCACATACATATTATGATGAGTATAGTGAGATTTAATTGGGCATTACGACAAAGTACATAGACCGCCATCCAGCATGCATCTATGCCTAAAAAGTCCACCTTCGAGGTTATCATCCGAACCCCTCCAGGTATTAAGTTGCTAACAACGGACAATTGCATTAAGTATTGCGCGTAATGTAACTAGTAACTACATCCTTGAACATAGCACTAATATTTTATCCCTAGTGGCAACGAGCACATCCACAACCTTAGAACTTTCCGTCACTGTCCCGGATATCAATGGAGGCATGAACCCACTATCGAGCATAAATACTCCCTCTTGGAGTTACAAGCATCTACTTGGCCGGAGCATCTACTAGTAACGGAGAGCATGCAAGATCATAAACAACACATAGACATAACTTTGATAATCAACATAACAAGTATTCTCTATTCATCGGATCCCAACAAACGCAACATATAGAATTACGGATAGATGATCTTGATCATGTTAGGCAGCTCACAAGATCCGACAATGAAGCACAATGGGGAGAAGACAACCATCTAGCTACTGCTATGGACCCATAGTCCAGGGGTAGACTACTCACACATCACTCCGGAGGCGACCATGGCGGCGTAGAGTCCTCCGGGAGATGATTCCCCTCTCCGGCAGGGTGCCGGAGGCGATCTCCTGGATCCCCCGAGATGGGATCGGCGGCGGCGGCGTCTCTGGAAGGTTGTCCGTATCGTGGCTCTCGGTACCGGGGGTTTCGCAACGGAGGCTTTAAGTAGGCGGAAGGGCAGGTCGGGGAGGCGGCACGAGGGCCCCACACCACGAGGCCGCGCGGCCAAGGGGGGGGCGCGCCGCCCTAGGGTGTGGCCACCTCGTGGCCCCACTTCGTCTCCTCTTCGGACTTCCGGAAGCTTCGTGGCAAAATAGGACCCACGGGCGTTGATTTCGTCCAATTCCGAGAATATTTCGTTACTAGGATTTACGAAACCAAAAACAGCAGAAAACGACAAGCGGCACTTCGGCATCTTGTTAATAGGTTAGTTCCGGAAAATGCACGAATATGACATAAAGTGTGCATAAAACATGTAGATAACATCAATAATGTGGCATGGAACATAAGAAATTATCGATACGTCGGAGACGTATCGGCATCCCCAAGCTTAGTTACGCTCGTCCCGAGCGAGGTAAAACGATAACACGGATAATTTCCGGAGTGACATGCCATCATAACCTTGATCATACTATTTGAAAAGCATATGTAGTGAATGCAGCGATCAAAACAATGTATATGACATGAGTAAACAAGTGAATCATATAGCAAAGACTTTTCATGAATAGTACTTCAAGACAAGCATCAATAAGTCTTGCATAAGAGTTAACTCATAAAGCAATAATTCAAAGTAAAGGCATTGAAGCAACACAAAGGAAGATTAAGTTTTAGCGGTTGCTTTCAACTTGTAACATGTATATCTCATGGATATTGTCAACATAGAGTAGTATAATAAGTGCAATAAGCAATTATGTAGGAATCAATGCACAGTTCACACAAGTGTTTGCTTCTTGAGGTGGAGAGAAATAGGTGAACTGACTCAACAATGAAAGTAAAAGAATGGTCCTCCATAGAGGAAAAGCATCGATTGCTATATTTGTGCTAGAGCTTTGATTTTGAAAACATGAAACAATTTTGTCAACGGTAGTAATAAAGCATATGTATCATGTAAATTATATCTTACAAGTTGCAAGCCTCATGCATAGTGTACTAATAGTGCCCGCACCTTGTCCTAATTAGCTTGGACTACCGGATCATCGCAATGCACATGTTTTAACCAAGTGTCACAAAGGGGTACCTCTATGCCGCCTGTACAAAGGTCTAAGGAGAAAGCTCGCATTGGATTTCTCGCTATTGATTATTCTCAACTTAGACATCCATACCGGGACAACATAGACAACAGATAATGGACTCCTCTTTTATGCATAAGCATGTAACAACAATTAATAATTTTCTCATATGAGATTGAGGATATATGTCCAAAACTGAAACTTCCACCATGGATCATGGCTTTAGTTAGCGGCCCAATGTTCTTCTCTAACAATATGCATGCTTAACCATAAGGTGGTAGATCGCTCTTACTTCGGACAAGACGAACATGCATAGCAACTCACATGAAATTCAACAAAGAGTAGTTGATGGCGTCCCCGGTGAACATGGTTATCGCACAACAAGCAACTTAATAAGAGATAAAGTGCATAATTACATATTCAATACCACAATAGTTTTTAAGCTATTTGTCCCATGAGCTATATATTGCAAAGGTGAATGATGGAATTTTAAAGGTAGCACTCAAGCAATTTACTTTGGAATGGCGGAAAATACCATGTAGTAGGTAGGTATGGTGGACACAAATGGCATAGTGGTTGGCTCAAGTATTTTGGATGCATGAGAAGTATTCCCTCTCGATACAAGGTTTAGGCTAGCAAGGCTTATTTGAAACAAACACAAGGATGAACCGGTGCAGCAAAACTCACATAAAAGACATATTGAAAACATTATAAGACTCTACACCGTCTTCCTTGTTGTTCAAACTCAATACTAGAAATTATCTAGACCTTAGAGAAACCAAATACGCAAACCAAATTTTAGCATGCTCTATGTATTTCTTCATTAATGGGTGCAAAGCATATGATGCAAGAGCTTAAACATGAGCACAACAATTGCCAAGTATCACATTACCCAAGACATTAATAGCAATTACTACATGTATCATTTTCCAATTCCAACCATATAACAATTTAACGAAGGAGAAACTTCGCCATGAATACTATGAGTAGAAACTAAGGACATACTTGTCCATATGCTACAGCGGAGCGTGTCTCTCTCCCATAAAGTGAATGCTAGGATCCATTTTATTCAAATAAAACAAAAACAAAAACAAACCGACGCTCCAAGAAAAGCACATAAGATGTGATGGAATAAAAATATAGTTTCAGGGGAGGAACCTGATAGTGTTGTCGATGAAGAAGGGGATGCCCAAGGCATCCCCAAGCTTAGACGCTTGAGTCTTCTTGATATATGCAGGGGTGAACCACCGGGGCATCCCCAAGCTTAGAGCTTTCACTCTCCTTGATCATGTTGCATCATACTCCTCTCTTGATCCTTGAAAACTTCCTCCACACCAAACTTAGAACAACTCATTAGAGGGTTAGTGGACAATAAAAATTAACATGTTCAGAGGTGACACAATCATTCTTAACACTTCTGGACATTGCATAAAGCTGCTGGACATTAATGGATCAAATAAATTCATCCAACATAGCAAAAGAGGCAATGCGAAATAAAAGGCAGAATCTGTCAAAACAGAACAGTTCGTATTGACGAATTTTATCGAGGCACCAAACTTGCTCAAATGAAAATGCTCAAATTGAATGAAAGTTGCGTACATATCTAAGGATCACTCACGTAAATTGGTATAATTTTCTGAGTTACCTACAGGGAAAACAGCCCAGATTCGTGACAGCAAAGAAATCTGTTTCTGTGCAGTAATCCAAATCTAGTATGAACTTTTCTATCAACGACTTTACTTGGCACAACAAAACACTAAACTAAGATAAGGAGAGGTTGCTACAGTAGTAAACAACTTCCAAGACACAAAATAAAAACAAAGTACTGTAGGTAAAAACATGGGTTGTCTCCCATAAGCGCTTTTCTTTAACGCCTTTCAGCTAGGCGCAGAAAGTGTGTATCAAGTATTATCAAGAGATGGTGTGTCGTTATTATGAGCTCCCCCATCAGTAGTGGCACTAAGGGCTTTGTCAATTTTAGGCCTATAATAATACTTCTTTAGTTTAGGCACTTTAGAGACATACATAAACTTTTGCTCCTTACCCACATAAGCTTTCTCATTGTATTTAAGAGAAGAAAATGTTGAACCCAAGGTTCCCATAGCTTTTTCAAGTTCGTCAATCCTATTACCTTGATCGTCATGGACAACACAAGTTCCTAGGACACTAATTCTTTCATCAATTCCTCCTAAGGATTTATCAAGTTCATCAGTTTTATCAAGTAATATTTCCAAATTAGCTTCAATACTTGGAAAAAATTTCTCTATGGTTTCCAATTTTTTCATGACATCTTCAAGAGAGATTTCAGTTTTAACTTCATCAATAGGAGGTATTCCAAATAGACTCTCAATAATGCAACTAGCTTCTAATGCAGGAGTACTTAGGAAGTTACCTTTTGCGAGACTATCAAGAACATACCTATTCCAGCTAGAGATACCAACATAAAAATTCCTGAGTAAGATAGTAGTGGAGTGTTTCTTAGTGCACCTATTATGGGCATCACTAATTCTATACCAAGCATCTCTTAAACATTCTCCCCCTCGTTGCTTAAACGTACGAACTTCAACTTCAGGATTACTCATTTTAGCAGTAGTAAATAAAGCAAACTAGATAAAGTAAATGCAAGTAACTAATTTTTTTGTGTTTTTGATATAGCAAATAAGATAGCAAATAAAGTAAAACTAGCAACTAATTTTTTTCTATTTTGATTTAGTGCAGCAAACAAAGTAGTAAATAAAACTAAGCAAGACAAAAACAAAGTAAAGAGATTGGGATGTGGAGACTCCCTTGCAGCGTGTCTTGATCTCCCGGCAACGGCGCCGGAAAAAGAGCTTGATGGCGTGTAACTCACACGTTCGTTGGGAACCCCAAGAGGAAGGTATGATGCGCACAGCAGCAAGTTTTCCCTCAGAAAGAAACCAAGGTTTATCGAACCAGGAGGAGCCAAGAAGCACGTTGAAGGTTGATGGCGGCGGGATGTAGTGCGGCGCAACACCAGGGATTCCGGCGCCAACGTGGAACCTGCACAACACAACCAAAGTACTTTGCCCCAACGAAACAGTGAGGTTGTCAATCTCACCGGCTTGCTGTAACAAAGGATTAACCGTATTGTGTGGAAGATGATTGTTTGCAGAAAACGAGTAGAACAAGTATTGCGAGTAGATTGTATTTCGAGTATAGAGAATTGGACCGGGGTCCACGAGTTCACTAGAGGTGTCACGAACAAATTACAGTTGGGCAATTGACAAATAAAGAGGGCATGACCATGCACATACATATTATGATGAGTATAGTGAGATTTAATTGGGCATTACGACAAAGTACATAGACCGCCATCCAGACATGCATCTATGCCTAAAAGTCCACCTTCGGGTTATCATCCGAACCCCCTCCGAGTATTAAGTTGCTAACAACAGAACAATTGCATTAAGTATTGCGCGTAATGTAACTAGTAACTACATCCTTGAACATAGCACTAATGTTTTATCCCTAGTGGCAACAGCACATCCACAACCTTAGAACTTTACATCACTCGTCCCGGATATCAATGGAGGCATGAACCCACTATCGAGCATAAATACTCCCTCTTGGAGTTACAAGCATCTACTTGGCCAGAGCATCTACTAGTAACGGAGAGCATGCAAGATCATAAACAACACATAGACATAACTTTGATAATCAACATAACAAGTATTCTCTATTCATCGGATCCCAACAAACGCAACATATAGAATTACGGATAGATGATCTTGATCATGTTAGGCAGCTCACAAGATCCGACAATGAAGCACAATGGGGAGAAGACAACCATCTAGCTACTGCTATGGACCCATAGTCCAGGGGTAGACTACTCACACATCACTCCGGAGGCGACCATGGCGGCGTAGAGTCCTCCGGGAGATGATTCCACTCTCCGGCGAGGGTGCCGGAGGCGATCTCTGGATCCCCGAGATGGGATCGGCGGCGGCGGCGTCTCCGGAAGGTTTTCCGTATCGTGGCTCTCGGTGCTGGGGGTTTCGCAACGGAGGCTTTAAGTAGGCGGAAGGGCAGGTCGGGGAGGCGGCACGAGGGCCCCACACCACAGGGCCGCGTGGCCAAGGGGGGGGCGCGCCGCCCTAGGGTGTGGCCACCTCGTGGCCCCACTTCGTCTCCTCTTCGGACTTCTGGAAGCTTCGTGGCAAAATAGGACCCTGGGCGTTGATTTCGTCCAATTCCGAGAATATTTCGTTACTAGGATTTACTGAAACCAAAAACAGCAGAAAACGACAGCGGCACTTCGGCATCTTGTTAATAGGTTAGTTCCAGAAAATGCACGAATATGACATAAAGTGTGCATAAAACATGTAGATAACATCAATAATGTGGCATGGAACATAAGAAATTATCGATACGTCGGAGACGTATCAAGCGTCATCAGGCGAAAGAATGTCTCCATCAAGAGCAGTCATGCGATTAGTAGCAGACATAGGAGTGGTAGCACGCTTACACTTCAACATACCAGCACGGCGCAGCAAGTCCAGAGAATACTTCTGCTGTGTAAGGGTCAGCCCAGCAGAAGACCGTGAGACCTCCAGACCCAGGAAATAGTGCAGAGCACCCAAGTCCTTAACAGCAAAATCACCACTGAGTGCAGACACAAGGCGATCAGCAACAGCATCAGAGGAGCTAATGAGGATGATATCATCAACATAAACCAGCAGGTACATAGTAACCTCAGGACGCTGAAGGAGAAACAGTGATGTATCAGCCTTGGACGGAACAAACCCATGAGCACGAAGAACCGAGCCAAGTCGGGCATGCCAGGCACGAGGAGCCTGCTTAAGTCCATACAGAGCCTTAACAAGGCGACGAGAGGTGGTGAGGACGGGTAGGATCAACAAAGCCCGGAGGGCGACGCATATAGACCTCCTCCTCAAGAATGCCATGCGAAACGCATTCTGGACATCAAGCTGTCGAAGGAACCAACCTCGAGTAACGAGCCAAAGAAAGCGACGAGGCGAATAGTGGTAGGCTTGACAAGCGGACTGAAAGTATCCTCATAATCAAGACCATACCTCTGTTTGAAACCCTTGGCAACTAAGCGTGCCTTGTAGCGTTCAATAGAACCATCGGCATGCTTCTTCACTTTGAACACCCATTTGGAATCAATAACATTGACGCCGGACACGGGGAGGAACCGGACGCCAAGTGTCATTCTTCGGTAAAGCCTGAAATTCCTGCTCCATCGCAGGTGCGCCGGTGAGGAATACCCGGAGCAGCCTCGAAAATGACGAGGCTCAGCAGATAGGGTCAGCAGTAGCATCAGCCACACAAGCAGCAATCCATGCGATAGTCCCATCCGTGCGCTCCTTGGGACGAAAAATCCCGGACTGACTGCGAGTACGAGGTCCACGAGTCACAGGAGCTGGTGGCACGGGAGAGGACGAGCCAGGCTCTGACGACGGCGAGGACGAGTCGAGGGCGGGAGACGCAGGGAGTGGCGAGGCCAGCCCTGGCGACGAGGAGCCAGGCTCGAGCAGCGGCGGGGAGCGTGGCGGTGACGGGCCAGGCGTTGACGGCCCACGCGGGGCCGAGACGGAGGCGCCCGGCGATGGCGCTGGGCCGGGCGAGGCAGCTGTGGCGGGCGAGGCGGCCACGGGCTGGGGGGCAGGACCCGGCATGCATGGGGCATGCACGGGAACAGCATCGTGGGCGTGATCCACGTCCGCGTCCGGCGCCTGATCATCCAGAAGCTCAAGACGAGCGCCACGTCCGATACCTGCAGCATGGTTAGGAAGCAACGCAGGAGTATATGCAGCATCTACAAATTGATCAGGCAACGGTGGAATAGAATGCACAGGTGGTATGGGTGTAGAAGTGTTGTTCGGAAGTGCGGAAAAGGGGAACACATTCTCATCGAACACTACGTCACGAGATATGTAAACACGGTTCGTGGGAACATGGAGGCACTTGTACCCTTTGTGAAGAGAACTATACCCAAGGAAGACGCACTTTTTGGACCGAAACTCCAGCTTGCGCTTGTTATATGGACGAAGATGAGGCCAACAAGCACACCCAAAAACCTTAAGAAACGTATAATCCGGGAGTTCATTGAGCAAGAGTTCAAGGGGGTTTTCATTTGTAGAAGTCGTGTGGGAAGCCTATTTATCAAGAAACGAGGCTGTGGTAAAGGCATCACTCCAAAACCGAAACGGAACGGAGGCATGGGCGAGCAAGGTAAGGCCGGTTTCTACAAGATGTCGATGTTTACGTTCAGCGGTGCCATTCTGCTGATGTGTATGAGGACAAGACACACGGTGCAAGATCCCAAGCTTATTAAAGAACGAGTTGAGGTTGTGGTATTCACCCCCCCAATCGGACTGAACATGAAGAATTTTGTGCTTAAGAAGACGCTCAACATGTGTTTGAAATTGAACAAAAACGTCGAACACATCAGATTTGCGTTTAATAAGATAAAGCCAGGTGAACCGACTGTAAGCATCAATAAAACTGACATAGTAATTATGGCCACTAACAGACGTTTGGGCATGACTCCATACATCAGAAAACACAAGCTCAAGAGGATGTTTAACCACACGACTCGACTCTAAAAACGGAAGCTGATGACTCTTGCCTTGCTGACAGGCATCACAGATAGTCTCCACACTTTTATTGGACACAACTGGAAGTTCATGACGATGCAGAACATGGCGAACTATGGGAGCAGCGAGGATGACCAAGGCGTGCATGCCAGTGTGTAGAGGACACACGCACACCACTGAACACCTGAGGAGCATGTGGCACAGGGGGCGCATCAAGCGCATATAGGCCATGGCGAAGACGACCTCTAAGCAGAACGGCTCTCGTGTCCCGATCCTTGATGAAAAAATGAAAATGATGAAATTCAGCAAGGACATTATTATCACGAGTAAGTTGAGGAATAGACAACAGACTACGTGTGGCAGAAGGAACACGAAGAACATTACGGAGATGCAAGGGACGAGAGTTATGTGTGAGAAGAGAAGCCTGACCAACATGTGAGATGCGCATACCTGCTCCGTTGGCGGTGCGAACCTGATCATGACCGCGATATGGCTCCTGGGTGGAGAGCTTACTCATCTCACTCGTCAGGTGATTAGTGGCTCCCGTGTCCATGTACCATGATGCGTCAATGGGATAGGACGGAGTATATCCGTGCTCCTGACCGGTCACAGCAGCGGCAGCCTGCTTGTCGTTGCCCTTGCCATTGTTGCCGATGCCGAGGAAGTCTTGCTTGAAGCGCCGATGACAGCGAGAGGCGATGTGGTTGTCAAGACCACACAGCTGACACGCTTGCTGGGCACCGCATGATGGACAGCAGGCACGGGGGAGATTCCCGCCCGTGACAGGCGGCACGGCAGACCGCTGCGTCTGCGGAGGCCCGGTTGATGACTTGCCACCCGCCGTTGGCGGCTTCTGGGGCTTACCACGAGCAGCTGCATTGGCGGCGGAGAAGCTTGGAGAGGCATGCTTCACCTTGACACGCTGTTCACGACCAAGGAGGCGCGAGTAGAGCTCACGGCGCGGCAATGGATCGTCGCGACCACTGATGTTCTCAACAAGATTGTCATAATCATCATCAAGGCCATTCAGAACATAGGTGGTGAAGTCCTCGGAGCGAAGCGGCTGGCCAATGGAGGCGAGTGTGTCGGCGAGGCCGGCCATCTTGTTGAAGTAGTCCGTGATGCTGCTGTCGAGAAGCTTGGTCTCGCCTAGTTCAGTGCGAATAGCATGAGCACGCGCCTGAGATTGTGAGGCGAAACTACTGTGAAGAGCCGTCCACGCATCCCGCGACGTAGAGGCAAAGAGGACCAGCGACGAGACGCTCGGCGTGAGCGACGACTGGATGGCAGAAAGGATGGCCTGATCTTGAGCCACCCATGCGTGATACGCCGGGTGATACACCGGCGGGCACGGGAGTGAGCCATCGACATACCCCTCCAAGTAGCGACTCCGAAGGAGCGGGAGCACCTGCGCGCGCCACGACAGATAATTGTCCGGCGTGAGCTTCAGCGGTAGGAGATGCGAGAAGTAGAACGGCGACGATGCCGCCGGGTCCGTATGGGCTGGCAACGGTGACGCGTAGAACGGCGCCGGCGGTGCCAGCGGTGCCAGCTCCAAGGAGGCGGCAGGGGCAGGGAGCGCCAAGGGGGCCCCAAAGGTAGGCGCGGCCCCATCATACGCCGATGAAGTATAGGCGCCATAGGGCGCGATCGGGGCAGCGGGGGCCCCGTAGAACGGCAACGGAGGTGCCGCGTACTGCTGGTGGGGCGACGCACCGTAGGTTGGCGGCGGCGCCGGCCAGCCAGACGAGGACGAGGCACCAACGTGTGGTGCGGGTGCACCGTATTGCGGCGCATAGGGAGCGCCGTAGATCGGCGCAGAAGGGGCGCCATAGGCCGACGGCGGCGGATGACCGCCAGACGGCGGTGGAGGCGCATTGGTCGAGGAAGACCGGCCACCATTGGCGATCGACGGCGGATTGCCCTCCGCGCCAGCGCCGGTAGCGGCGGATGAAGTAGCCGCGCCCGCTAGGGCACCCGGAGGTGCAACGCCAGGGGGTGGCCACCACATGGCCAGCGGCCGGGAGGCGAGGAACGGCGAGGCAGGGGCAGCGGCCGGAGCAGCGACGGCGGGGGCCGGCGGGGTGGCGGCGGCTGCGGCCGGTGCGATCTGGACGGTGCCGGCAGAGGCAGCGGAAGACATCGTAACCTAATCTGATACCATGTTAAACAAAAGGGTTTGGGAAACTGCTCGACACCCAATACGGGTGTGGCTATCTCATATATATATGGGTACCAAGAGGTACAATACAAGACATATACAACGCTACGTATATACTCCCTCCGTTCCTTTATATAGTGCCTATAGATTTTCGGCATTTGTTTCAGAATATAAGGTTTTAGCTTAGCTTTTTTTCAATTACCCCTCCCCGTTCAGCTCCCAAATCGTTCAGCTCCCAAAAATTGTTATGCCAAGTTAGAAAGATATGGATTTAACAAATTTTACGTTGATCTCAAATCGTTCAGCAAGGGGTCTTGTGTAAAAAATACTTTTGCGCTAATTTCCGTGCTAAAATACAATAGGCACTATAGAATGGAACAGAGGGAGTACAGTCTAACAAGCAGTTCGTCGGATAACCTGCAAAACATTAGTCCCAGTATGTTTATTAAAAATGATATCATTCCTAGTCCTCCAAATGGACCAACATAACGCTGAAACTCCAATCCGAATCATCTGTTTATCTTTCTTGTTTACACCATTCAGCCATCTACCAAACATATTAGTAACATTTGCTGGTGGGGGGACGTTATAAGAGAAAAACACCATTTGCCAAATAATTTTTGCAAACGGACAATGAACGAACAAATGATTAACGGTTTCAGTAGAATCACAAAAACAACACTTTTGACATCCATTCCACTTCCGTTTGGCTAAGTTATCCTTAGTAAGAAGCACTTTATTACTAAGGAACCACATAAAAATCTTAATTTTCAAAGGAATCTTGAGTTTCCATAAATATTTGCGAAGATAAATAGTATGTCCATTCATCAAATCAAGGTACATAGACTTCACTGAAAATAAACCAGACTCTGTGAGTTTCCAAACAAACACATCAGGTTGATCATTCAAGGTCACTGTCATTAGTTGTTGACAAAGGTTGAGCCATTGTATCCATTTGTTGTCATTCAAACCTCTTCTAAATGAAATATTCAAAGGTGTAGTTTCCAAAACTGTTGAGACTAGGACATTTTTATGTTGAACAATATTATACAAAGCCGGGTATTGTTGGCTGAGAGGTGTATTTCCCAACCATACATCCTCCCAGAAACGCACAGTACTTCCATTCCCCAATTTAAAAAATCCCCGGTTAAAAAAATCAGCTTTAACATGCATAAGACCCTTCCAGAAGGGTGAATCAGTTGGCTTACATTCAGCTTGTGACAAAGTTTGATTCTTCAGGTATTTATTTTGCAACAGTTGCTGCCACATACCCTCCTCGGAAAGAAGTTTCCAAATTTAAAAAATAATTCTTACTTGCCTTGACTTGATAGTTATACAAATTAATTAGTTCTTTTTATCATAACAAGAATTGCAGAATATATATCGGGAAAGATAGCTACAAAGTTCAACTTTGGTGACACTATTGACTTGTTTGATTGGCCCAAATAAATTTGATAAAATTCAAACTAGTACAAATGTGTACTTCTTTTCAAATGCCAAACATATATCGATACAATTCGATATCCATATTGATGTTATAAAGGCTTGGTATATTTTCAGGTTGTATCACTTGTATGGTCATTGCCTTCTTGGCTCCCACTATGCTCAAATCCTGGCTCCGCCTCTCCAAGGATCACATGTGGATTCAATAAATATCCCTCTAAATGACATGTACAAATTTTGAAATAGTTGTCTTGTTAATAAAACATCATTTCTACAATTTTATATTGCCCAAACTAATTGCAACTTATCAATGTTGAATTAATGTCCCTGATAATTTAATTTGTAAATGTTTGCAGAAGCTAGCAAGTCATCCGATCTTTATACGATGCAGAGCAGGTACCCTTGATTGAACACCTTGGCGGCCTCCTCACTGTGCATCGTTTCAACATACCAAAAGCTTTTGTGCCTTCACAACAAAGTTGTGCACGAGTTTCCACACAGAGTTCACATGAAACCATTCGATTCAGCATAATATAGGAATTATCCGCGCGTGATGAAGATTGCTTCAAAGGAGACCGTTTAGACTACCAACAAGCATTTTTCGGCCTCTGACTTTTCTGAGCGGAGGTCTTCCCATCGTATGGAGCACAGAGGAGATGATTATCTAGCACAGACAAGTCTGATCCTTCATCCCGTCTCAACGTCGCCATCGTTCTTTCTTTCTCTTCACCGTTGTAGGCCATGGACTGCACGGGGGTTAGCAGGACAGGATTCGTCCAATATGCTTTTGCCGAAGGAGACTGTATAGGTCTGTAGAACGTCGATCATGATAAGCACTACTCATTTCCCTCTCAAAAAAAAAAAAGACAAGCACAACTCATGTTCTTGTGTTAACTAGCGTAGAGCCAAATGATCATTCAACATGGCGTGGCGTGGAGCATTTGCTTGTAAAGCGACGATCTTGCCGGTAATGGTGGAGGCAAACCGTGATGTGTCCTATATGTTAAGCTTCATGCACTAGCCACTTGAACCAAAAGTCCGAACTGATGGAAAGGGCTAGGCAATCCACATATACACTTCACAACACCCCCACTCGCGTGTGACGGGAGAAGAGAAAGTCAACAGCAATTTTTAGGCTTAATTGCGAAAACCATGTGAAAGACAGGATTTGAACTTGAGACCTGGGGCTCTAATACCATGTTAACACTAGTGGAGAAGAGGCCTTTGGTCCCAAGCAAATGTCCCACTGCTGAACCAAACCGGGTCCAATGGGGGCATTGGTCCCGGTTCGTTTCTGCCCAGGACGACCCCACCCGCTGGCGCCTGTCCTGTAGTGGCCTTTGGACCCGGTTTGTAATACAAACCGGGACTAAAGGTCCACCGCAGGCGCGGCAGGCCGTGTCGGCGTGGGGAACCCTTTAGTCCCGGTTTGTATTACAAACCGGGTCCAAACCCCCTCTGGCTATATAACCTTGCCCCTGCCCAAGTGTGAGCCACACTTAGCCATTTTTTCACTATCTTCACAAGAGGGGTGTATTGCTTTCCTCTCTTCTTCACATGCACAAGAGGTGTTCGATGAAATACTTAAGAGGATTTGCCACTTGAGTTTACACAAATCAAGCCACACTTAACTTGCTTTTTTCTTCTTCATCGAGGTTAACAACTTTATCCTTTTCATCTGCAATTGATAAAATGCATGTGTATATATACATCGTGATGTTACGTAATGGTTTTGATCAGCTTAATTATATCATGCGGATGAATCGGCAATGGATGTACATTGACCGACGGTTTGACGAGTTCATCTGCGGGCCTGGATAATTTTATGGCCGTGGCGGAGGCAAACAAACATGGTGGCTTCATGTATTGTCCATGTGTGGACTGCAAGAATACCGTAAATTACGCTCACTCGAGTCTCATTCACAGCCACCTTCTGCGATCCGGTTTCATGCCCAGTTACTATTGTTGGACCAAGCACGGAGAAAGAGGGGTTATGATGGAAGACAATGACGAAGAGGAAGAGGATGATGACGGTTATCCCAATTTCCCTGAATACGATGATACTGCAGAAGGCAATGAAGACAATGAAGTAGAAGATCAAGAGGCACCGGATGAGCCTGCGATGATGATCTTGGCCGGGCCATTGCTTGATGCAAGGAGAGAATGTGAAACTGAAAAGGAAATGTTGGCCTTCGACAAGATGATAGAAGATCACAACAAATTGTTATACCCAACTTGCGAAGATGGCCATAAAAAGCTAGGCAGCACACTGGAATTGTTGCAATGGAAGGCAGAGAACGGTGTCACTGACTCAGGATTTGGAAAGTTACTGACAATAATTAAGAGGAAGCTTCCAAGGGGTAACGAATTGCCCGCCAGTACGTACGAAGCGAAGAAGATTGTCCACCCTCTAGGATTAGATGTGCAAAAGATACATGCATGCATTAATGACTGCATCCTCTACCGCGATGAGTACGAGAATTTGGATGCATGTCCGGTGTGCCTTGCATTGCGGTATAAGATCGGACGAGATGACCCTGGTGATGTTGAGGGCGAGAGCCCCGGGAAGAGGGTTCTCGCCAAGGTTATGTGGTATGCTCCTATAATACCACGGCTGAAACGCTTGTTCGAAATAAAGAGCATGCTAGGTTGTTGCGATGGCACAAAGAAGACCGTAAGAAAGACGTGATGTTGAGGCACCCTGGTGATGGCTCCCAATGGAGAAAAATCGATAGAGAGTTCCCAAACTTTGCACAGGATGCAAGGAACTTACGGTTTGGTCTAAGTACAGATGGCATGAATCCTTTTGGAGAGCAGAGCTGCAGCCATAGCACCTGGCCCGTGACTCTTTGTATATATAACCTTCCTCCTTGGTTGTGCATGAAGCGGAAGTTCATTATGATGCCGGTGCTCATACAAGGCCCGAAGCAACCCGGGAACGACATTGATGTGTACCGAAGCCATTAGTCGAAGAACTTCTACAGTTGTGGTCCCTAGCAGGTGTACGTGTGTGGGACGAGCACAAGCGAGGAGGAATTTGACCTAAGAGCGATGCTTTTCGTAACCATCAATGACTGGCCTGCTCTTGGTAACATTTCGGGACAGTCAAACAAGGGATACAATGCATGCACACACTTGTTTACATGAGCTCGAAGGTGATTATTTGGAAAAAGGTCGGAAGGTCGTGTACACGGGGCATCGTCGATTTCTTAGGCTTACCCATCCCGTAAGAAAGAAAGGCAAGCATTACAACGGTGAGGCTGATCACCGGAGGAAGCCTCCCCATCGTGATGGTGTTGATATATTTGGTATGGTCAAGGATCTAGATGTAATATTTGGAAAGGGTCCTGGCGGACGGTCTGCATTCCGAATGACGATGCCGGACACGCGCCCATGTGGAAGAAGAAATCTATATTTTGGGATCTACCCTATTGGGAAGTCTTAGAGGTCCGCTCTTCAATCGATGTGATGCACGTGACGAAGAATCTTTGCGTGAACCTGCTAGGCTTTACGGGTGTGTACGGGAAGACAAAAGATACACCGAAGCACGGGAGGACCGGCAACGTTGGAAAGACCCCAAAAAGCTGCATGAGAGAGTTAAAGGACGTCATTTATCCGGCTACGCTCTTACAAAAGCGAGAGAAGGAAATATTTTTTGAATGTCTTAGCGAGTATCAAGGTCCCGTCCGGCTTCTCCTCCAATATAAAGGGAATAATAAATATGGAGAAGAAAACATTCCAGAACTTGAAGTCTCATGAGCTGTCACGTGATAATGACACGGTTGCTTCCGATTGCATTGAGGGGGCTTCTACCGGAAAATGTTCGACTTGCCCATTGTGAAGCTATGTGCATTCCTCAATGCAATTTCTCGGAAGGTAATAAATCCAGAAATTCTACCGAGGTTGCGGAATGATGTGGTCCAATGTCTCGTTAGTTTTGAGCTGGTGTTCCCACCATCCTTCTTCAATATTATGACACATCTCCTCGTTCACACGGTCGATGAGATTTCCATTCTCGGTCCTGTGTTTCTACACAATATGTTCCCCTTCGAGAGGTTCATGGGAGTCTTGAAGAAATATGTTCATAACCGTGCTAGGCCAAAAGGAAGCATCTCCAAGGGCTATGGAACGAGAGGAGGTCATTGAATTACTGTGTTGACTTTATTCACGACCTTAAGCCGATTGGTGTTCCTGAATCGCGGCATGAAGGGAGACTAAGTGGAAAAGGCACGCTAGGAAGGAAATCAATGATATGTAGGGACGGGATTTCTTTGACTCAAGCACACTACACGGTTCTACAAAGTTCCACCTTGGTGGCTCCGTATATCGGTGACCACAAGAACTTTCTACGCTCCCAGAACCCGGGGCAGTCGAACGATTGGATTAGACGTGAACACATGTCGACTTTCGGCGGTTGGTTGAAAAAACATCTCCTGAATAACAAACATATTGAAGATCAGTTGTACTTGCTGGCCAGACACCATCTTCGATCGTAGTGACTTTCCAAGGGTACGAGATAAATGGGAATACATTTTACACGATCGCCCAAGATAAAAAGAGCACCAACCAAAACGAGTGGTGTCCGGTTTGATGCAATAATGAATGAAGGCCCAAATGACACATATTATGGTTACATAGAGGATATATGGGAACTTGACTATGGACCTTCTTTTAAGGTCCCTTTGTTTAGGTGCAAATGGGTCAACAAAACAGGGAGGCGGGGTTCGGGTAGACAAGTTGTATGGAATGACAACAGTGGATCTCAACAATCTTGGGTATAGAGACGAACCATTCGTCCTAGCCAAGGATGTGGCCCAGGTTTTCTATGTGAAGGATATGTCTACCAAACCAAGAAAAAGGAAACATCAGGAAACAAATACATCAAACGATGAGCCAAAGCGCCACATAGTTCTATCTGGAAAAAGAAACATCGTGGGAGTGGAGGACAAGACAGACATGTCAGAAGATTATAATCAGTTTGATGAAATTCCACCCTTCAGAGTGAACATTGATCCAAGCATCAAGTTAAATGATGAAGATGCTCCATGGTTACGGCCGAAGAAGTTTAATTAAATGATGAAGATGCTCCATCATCAAGTTAATTGAAGAATGTTCATGGCACAAATGAGTATCTCAACATGGCAATCAATTTCCCATTTATTTTTGTGTAATCATGTAACTGTATGTAAGATATTAAAAGTGGAGATGCGCCACGGGAGATTTCCCAACCCTTTCCCCAACACTGTTAGATGAGATGTAGTCGTTTAGGGGCTTGCAGGGAAAAATTCCGAGGAGCAGCTTCCGAAGATGTCGTAGGGCGTGTGCGCCAACGACATCTTCGAGAAGCTGCGCCACGGGAGATTTCCCAACCCTTCCCTTCATCCATGGGATTGAAACTCTCCTTGGCTTGTTGATCTGCTTGGCAAGGCGTATCGATGCTCCTTTTATAGGCACGGCACCTCTTCTACTTTGTCTTGTTCCTTCGACAGGGCGTCGTGCGCTACATGCTTTATCTCATCGAGCGAGTGCGTCCACCCATGCGTTCTTATCCTGCCGACATCTTTAGTCCCGGTTGTACCCACCAGCCGGGACTAAAGGTTACCCACACGTCCTTATCCCACCGACAGCTTTGTTAGATGACACAAAAAAGGATCTTTAGTCCCGGTTGTACCCACCAGCCGGGACTAAAGGTTACCCACACGTCCTTATCCCACCGACAGTTTTGTTAGATGACACAAAAAAGGATCTTTAGTCCCGGTTGTACCTACCAGCCGGGACTAAAGGTTACCCACAAGTCCTTATCCCACCGACAGTTTTTGGCGCCAGTGCGTTCCCGCCTATTTTTCTTCCCGCGCTTTCCACTGCTTCCCGCCTGCGTCCTCCCGCCATTTTTTCACTATATATATGTTGGCTTGGCCTCCATTTACATATCACATCTAGACTCATATCTGCAAACCTCATCACCAGGTCACATGGCTTCCATCGTATCTCTAACCCTCCGGGAGGCGGAGGCGCTTTGCGCGTCGAACTACCCCTGCCCGCCGGGCTACACGGCGGTGGCCCGTACATGGCGGTGACGGTGGTGGCCAGGCGGTGGCGGTGGCGACGGTGGCCAGTACACGGCGGTGGCGACGGTGGCCTGTACACGGCGGTGGCGACGGTGGCCTGTACACGGCGGTGGCGACGGTGGCCTGTACATGCATGGCGGTGGCGGCGGGGCGAGGCACGTGGAAGCGGCGGCGACACGTGGCACGGGGAAGGGACACGTGTGGCGGTGGCGGTGGTGGGCAGTACACGGCGGTGGCCCGTACATGGCGGTGACGGTGGTGGCCAGGCGGTGGCGGTGGCGACGGTGGCCAGTACACGGCGGTGGCGACGGTGGCCAGTACACGGCGGTGGCGACGGTGGCCTATACATGCATGGCGGTGGCGGCGGGGCGAGCCACGTGGAAGCGGCGGTGACACGTGGCACGGGGAAGGGACACGTGTGGCGGTGGCGGTGGTGGCCAGGCGGTGGCGGTGGCCCGTACATGGCGGTGACGGTGGTGGCCAGGCGGTGGCGGTGGCGACGGTGGCCAGTACACGGCGGTGGCGACGGTGGCCAGTACACGGCGGTGGCCCGTACATGGCGGTGACGGCGGGGCGAGGCACGTGGAAGCGGCGGCGGTGGTGGGCAGTACACGGCGGTGGCGACGGTGGCCAGTACACGGCGGTGGCGACGGTGGCCTGTACATGCATGGCGGTGGCGGCGGTGGACACGTGTGGCAGTGCGGGGGCCTTTTTTCATTTGAAATAAGGCGGGAATGAATTTTTTTAAAAAAAGTGGCCTTTGGACCCGGTTTGTATTACAAACCGGGACTAAAGGCCTTTTTTGCGCGCGCAGCGAAAACGCAGCAAAAATGGCCTTTAGTCCCGGTTTGTATTACAAACCGGGTCCAAAGGGGGGGCTTTGGTCCCGGTTTGTAATACCAACCGGGTCCAAAGGGGGGGGGTATAAAAGTGGTCCTTCGTCTCCGCGCGGAGATCAATCCCGCGGAGAAGACGACCCGACGCCGCCAGGCTGCCGAGTTCGCCCGCCGTCGCTGCCGCCGCCCTTGCTGCACGCCGCCGCCGCCGCACGACGCCGCCGCCGCACGACGCCGCCTCCTCCTCAGCCGCGCGCACGCGCGCAACCGCGCCGGCTCGATCCTCTCCGCCGGCAACCGCCGCCGTCTCCGCCGCCTCCACTCCGCCGGCTACCGCCACCGTCGCCGCCTCCTCCCCGGTAAGAGCCGCCGCCCCCCACGGCCCCTTCCTCTCCTTTTTTTTTTCTTTCTTTTTTAGTCTTTTTTTTAGATTAGTTTGTTAATTAGTTAGAAAAATTAGATTAGTTTGTTAAGTTAGAAAAATTAGTTTAGTTTGTTAATTAGTTAGAAAAATTAGATTAGTTTGTTAAGTTAGAAAAATTAGTTAAAACAATATAGTTAGAAAATTAATTAGTAAAATTAGTTAGTAAAATATTTAGTTAGTGTGTTAGTGAAAAATAGTTAGAACTTTAGTTAAAACAATAGTTAGTGTGTTAGTGTAAAATAGTTAGCGCGCAAAAACGCCGGCGCCCCCCAAATAGAGATGTACGCCGGCGCCCCCCAAATAGAGATGTACGCCGGTGCCCCCTTACGCGGTAGTGCCGGCGCCCCCCAAATAGAGATGTACGCCGGCGCCCCCTTACGCGGTAGTGCCGGCGCCCCCCAAATAGAGGATGTACGCCGGCGCCCCCTTACGCGGTAGTGCCGGCGCCCCCCAAATAGAGGATGTTGTGCCGGCGCCCCCTTACGTGGTGTGCTGACGTTCTTGCCGGCGCCCCCAAATAGAAGATGTTGTGCCGGTGCCCCCTTACGCGGTAGTGCCGGCGCCCCTGCCGACGCCCCCAGAATAGAGTATGTAGTGCCGGCGCCCCCCAAATGGTAGTGCTGGCGCCGACTAACATATAGTGAATTTATTTTTTAATTTATGTTAACGTTGCTACATATATATATGATTTGTTTTCGTAGCTACGATGCCGCGACAGCCGCCGCGCCGTGGTCTGACTCTTCTAGAGGAGATGGAGCAGATGGGGGAGGTCCGGGACTGGGCTCCGCCGGGGTGGCACTCGGGAGGTCTTAGCTTCCGGGTCGCGCACCTTGGTGCGGAATCCGGGTCCCGTTGTCGACCCGGATATTCTTTGGTGGAGGTCTTATGGGCCACGGTCGTTTCGGAGGAGCCGGCCCCGCCGGAGGAGGTAGCTCAGCGCATTGAAGCGGAGGACCAGCACGTTCGCCGTTACATGTACGCGTTAGACAACATGTATAGGACCGGATGGAGCGTTATGCGGGGATCTCATGTTAGCTATGCTCCCGTTGTTGTTCCGTGGCTTTGGGGGTACACCCAGCGCGGCTCAGGACCCGGTCGGCGCCCTCTAGGACCCGGTCTGCGCGGTTGAGTGGTTGTACTAGTGATTGATATGTATTAGGGTTAAATAAACATGAACCCGATCTATGTATGCATGTAACTGCAGTATCTGCTTTCAGCACTATATTATATCGATCCTTAGTTAAGAACTACATATGTAACTCCATTTTCAGTTTTCTGCATTATCCTTAATTTGATCATATGATGGTTCCTATGTATAGCTTGCAGGTCGTTGTAGAAAGCATGGACAGAGATGAAATTCAAGAAAATTTCATGGAGGAACTCATAGCAAACGGTACTCTGGATGATCGCGACGACGACGTTATTCCAGATGATGGCGGTGACGATGTCACCGCAACTTTTTTGAATGACTCCTGTGAGGGAGCGGAGAATATTGAGGAAGAAGATCCTAGTGGCGCCGGTGAGGAACAAGATCATCATAATGGCTCCCGAACTGTAGTTATCACCGAGGTATATAAATTAATTAAGCCGCTGTTGATCGACTAGATGCATTAACTAATTAAACCGTATCGACTATGAACTATTTCTTTTTTAGCCCTCCGGATCGAGCACTTCTTCTGTAAAGTCGAGGAAGCGAGGCCCGGCCAAAAAGTTGGATGACGGTGTTAGGCATGACATCACCCACATCGAAAAGGATGGTAAACCGATTGCTCCAGAGAAAGGTGCAAAGTCATTTATAGCTCAATGCGGAGTGCTTGTTAGGGACCACGTCCCGATCACCGTTCGAGAATGGCACAAGCCGAAGGGACTAGTGTCTGTCTGCAGAGGAAGAAGCTCAAGGTCTTTATATCGATGATGTAGCCAAAAACAGCATTATGAACAAGCTCATGTCACATTTCAACATAGTACCCGAAGAGGGGGGTGACGCCGAAAAGGCCAAGATGGAGCAGGCCCTCCGCGAGTTTGGCAAGAAGAAGATGGCCGAACTATTCAAGAGCCACAAGAAAAGATTGCGCCGCCTTATCAAGTTAAAGAAGACTCCGGACAGTGAGAAGGTAAAAAATCACTGGGACGAATTCGTGAAGTACAGCACAGAGTCAGAAGAATTTAAGAGAAGGTCGGAAATAAATCAGGCAAATGCTGCGTTCAAGCTATATCACCAAATTCTGGGTCCAGGTGGATACAGGGCTAACCGTCCTAAGTGGCAGGCAGCTGAGGCGGAACCGACCGATAGAAGGGATCAGATTAGGGACACACGGTTGGATCGAACGGTGCAAGGAGTGGTTCTACGGGATTGGGGGAACGTTGGATCCAGAAACAGGGAAGTGCATCTATAAGAAAGCTCATCTGAAGGTTCCCATTGATGCCCTGGAACAAGCACATAGGGACGTGGAGGCGGGGTTGTTCCAGCCCGAAAGAGAGAACGATGAGCTGACACGCGCCCTTGGGAACAAAGAACACGGCGGACGAACACGAGGCACAAGCAGGCTCCGTTCCGTGGAAGTATGGCTTTCCTGCGGAAAGGAAGAGATTTCCCGATAAAAGCCATGAGAGGAGGAAGGCAAGGGAAACAGACCGCCTGGCTAACTTAGAGGAGGGTATGAGCACCATGCAAGCCCAATTAACCATGGTAACCCAAGTACTTACATCTCAGATGGCTCGGGGGCAGGCTGTAGATCCTGCACCTGCTCAATGCCCTCGCCCGCTGCAATCTCAACCACACCGGAAAAGCAGCGTGGCTTCCTCTCAGCAGGTGGATAATGATGATGATGATGACCAGGTGGTCGAGCCTCCTCGCTACCCCCCCCCCGTGGATGATCTCACTGAGAGCCGTCCTTGTGAGCTGCATGTTAAAGTTTTCAACCTATCCTTCAAGGCGGCGGTCGGCATCCTCTTACCTACAAGGTCTTACCATTGCCGTCCGGTCCAAGACGACTTTGCTGTTGTGATGGTGGATGAAGTGTTGAGAGAGTATGAGGGGTTGGTGCTTGAGCACCCTGCAGGTGAAGATGGGGAAATCAAAGAACTGGGAGAAGCCCGTAGAACCACCATGCAATGGCGGAAGGAGAACATTGTGTTTCCAGGTGAGAAGCCAACAAGCAGGCCACCTCCGCCTCCTTCGCCACCTGTGTAGTCTCCTCCGCGTGATGATTCTCCTCTGCGCGATGATGATTCCCCTATCCATGACCAGTCTCCTCCGCGTGAAAATACTCCGCCGCCTCCTCCTCCTCGTCAGGAGACTCCGCCGCTTCCACCTAAGCAAAAGAGGAAGCGGTCCGCGGCACCTCCTACAGCTCCGAAGAGATCATCAACTCCAATGAGGGCACAGACTCCGCAGTTGTTACCACATGAGCAGATCGAAGAGCAAAAGGCGTTTCTTGCGCCGAAGAAAATGTTTATTCCACCGCGCATGGTGAAGCACTTTGCCGAGACGAGAATGAAGAGACCTGAGCCGAGAGATGATTATGACCGCTCTCTTGGACAGTCCTCTAGAGCGAGCAAAGAAGCAAAAAAGTCGCCCAGCCTTGGACAAGCAGGACATTCGGGCCGTACCCCACTTCATCGTGGAGCCCTATCATGATCCGGAGACGGCATCGATGATCGAACGGGCGGCTAGAGCTCGGGGAGCATCGGTTGAGTACGAAGATTACTATCCAACGGCTCAAGTGGTAAACAAGTATAGATACGGATCTGATCTCGTCAAACCTGGCGAGCTCGCGCGTCTAGGGACTCGGATGCGAAGGTTGCATGACCGGTACCGAAAGCCTGTCGAAGATGTGAAAGCTACATCACGGTGTATCTTAGAGATGAGCATTACTTCCGGGGGGGAAGACGAGATAAACCTTGAGTTAGAAGAACTGTTTCAGTTATTCAATCAAGACGCCCTCGACAAAGCTGTCATCAGTTGCTACCGCTCGTAAGTGATTTATTTGTGTAATTAAGTTTGTAGCTCATTCATTTGCACTAACAATTATCCTCATTATATTCTTTGTGTACGCTATACATTTAATTATGCAGAATGAAGAAGTCTGGAATACAAAAGAGGCAAGCTCCTACCGCTGGGGTTCATAGACCCAAACACAGTTCATGAAGTTACGGTTCGACGAGTACCCCAAGGACACGAGAGGACAACATCGTAATGTTTTTAGAGAAGCAAGCAGATAAAGAGGATATATTCTTTCCCTACAACTTCAAGTGAGTGTTATATATAACATACATTATGCTTGTGCACCTTCCACTTTATTCTCGTAATCATTGAGCTATGCTTGTGCAGATTCCACTTTATTCTCCTAATCATTGATCTTCGCCTTGGAGTCGTAAAAGTCATGGACTCGAAACGTAAAGAATATGCGGAATGGGCGGACATGGCTGCCATCCTCCAGAGGTAGTTTCAATCAATTTCGTATTGGCATCTTCATCTGCTCTAATTCGAAGATATCATCAACTAATCAATTACTCATTTACTCATTATTTTTTGCCGGGCAGGGCTTGGAAACAGTTCATCAATACTGTTCCGGGTAAATGGAAACCGGAGCTTACATTTGAAGATTACCCTGTGATACGTCTCCGACGTATCGATAATTTCTTATGTTCCATGCCACATTATTGATGTTATCTACATGTTTTATGCACACTTTATGTCATATTCGTGCATTTTCTGGAACTAACCTATTAACAAGATGCCGAAGTGCCGATTGCTGTTTTTCGCTGTTTTTGGTTTCAGAAATCCTAGTAAGGAAATATTCTCGGAATTGGACGAAATCAAAGCCCGGGGGCCTATTTTCTCACGAAGCTTCCAGAAGTCCGAAGGAGAGACGAAGAGGGGCCACGGAGGGGCCACACTATAGGGCGGCGCGGCCCCCCCTTGGCCGCGCGGCCCTGTGGTGTGGGGCCCCCGTGCCGCCTCTTGACCTGCCCTTCCGCCTACAAATAGCCTCCGTGACGAAACCCCCAGTACCGAGAGCCACGATACGGAAAACCTTCCAGAGACGCCGCCGCCGCCGATCCCATCTCGGGGGATCCAGGAGATCGCCTCCGGCACCTTGCCGGAGAGGGGAATCATCTCCCGGAGGACTCTACGCCGCCATGGTCGCCTCCGGTGTGATGTGTGAGTAGTCTACCCCTGGACTATGGGTCCATAGCAGTAGCTAGATGGTTGTCTTCTCCCCATTGTGCTATCATTGTCGGATCTTGTGAGCTGCCTAACATGATCAAGATCGTCTATCCGTAATTCTATATGTTGCGTTTGTTGGGATCCGATGAATAGAGAATACTTGTTATGTTGATTATCAAAGTTATGCTTATGTGTTGTTTATGATCTTGCATGCTCTCCGTTACTAGTAGATGCTCTGGCCAAGTAGATGCTTGTAACTCCAAGAGGGAGTACTTATGCTCGATAGTGGGTTCATGCCCGCATTGACACCGGGACGAGTGATGAAAAGTTCTAAGGTTGTGTTGTGCTTGTTGCCACTAGGGATAAAACATTAGTGCTATGTTCAAGGATGTAGTCACTAGTTACATTACGCACCATACTTAATGCAATTGTCTCGTTGTTAGCAACTTAATACTGGAGGGGTTCGGATGATAACCTCGAAGGTGGACTTTTTAGGCATAGATGCGAGTTGGATGACGGTCTATGTACTTTGTCGTAATACCCAATTAAATCTCACTATACTCATCATGATATGTATGTGCATGGTCATGCTCTCTTTATTTGTCAATTGCCCAACTGTAATTTGTTCACCCAACATGCTTGTTCGTCTTATGGGAGAGACACCTCTAGTGAACTGTGGACCCCGGTCCAATTCTCTTTACTCGAAATACAATCTACCGCAATACTTGTTCTACTCGTTTTCTGCAAACAATCATCTTCCACACAATACGGTTAACTCTTTGTTACAGACAAGCCGGTGAGATTGACAACCTCACTCGTTTCGTTGGGGCAAAGTACTTTGGTTGTGTTGTGCGGGTTCCACGTTGGCGCCGGAATCACCGGTGTTGCGCCGCACTACATCTCGCCGCCATCAACCTTCAACGTGCTTCTTGACTCCTACTGGTTCGATTAAACCTTGGTTTCTTACTGAGGGAAACTTGCCGCTGTGCGCATCACACCTTCCTCTTGGGGTTCCCAACGGACGCGTGTCGAACGAAAAGACAATACGTCAACCACGCGCATCAAGCAAATTTCTGGCGCCGTTGCCGGGGAGATCAAGACACGCTGCAAGGGGAGTCTCCACTTCTCAATCTCTTTACTTTGTTTTTGTCTTGCTTAGTTTTATTTACTATTTTGTTTGCTGCACTAAATCAAAATACAAAAAAATTAGTTGCTAGTTTTACTTTACTTGCTATCTTGTTTGCTATATCAAAAACACAAAAAAATTAGTTTACTTGCATTTACTTTACTTTATTCATCATGTTTCCTTTTAATTTTACCACAAAAGACATACCGGTAGGATGTGGGTCTATAGTTGGCAGAAATAATATAGAAGAATTTTTCAATCATGTTAGTACAATTGAAAATTTTGAAGATAGACACTTGGTAGACCTTGCGCCTACTTATGAAATTGCTGCTGCGCATTTAGTTCGCCTGTTGGAAACTAAATTTGTTAATCTTAATCCTATAATCCAACACATGTTTTTTACACTTGGTGATATGGAAGAGGGGGAAAAGAAAGATTTTGTATTAGAAACCCTTCTTAGAGAATTTGGTGGTCTAGCAAGAGAAGCTAGAAAGGTGTTTGCTAAATTTAATATGCTTGGTTCTCCTACTAATTTTGTTAGTCTCCTTGAAAAGATGGATATGGATAGAATAAGATACACTAATAATATTAATGATGGAGGGGAGATCAAGGCACCAATACCATGTAAGCTCCTAGCTATGAATGATGCACTAGAAAATAACTATGCTTGGCTTGTTCCTGAAAATTTGTTTGATGAGAGTAGCACGCCTAAGACTAATGAAAAGGGAGATGCTAAAACTTATGTATCTAATATACTATGCCTGGTTGAGAAAAGCCCACACCCCGCTGTAGAAGTACCACCCTTCGATAACACTTGATACATACTTTCTGCGCCTAGCTGAAAGGCGTTAAAGAAAAGCGCTTATGGGAGACAACCCATGTTTTTACCTACAGTACTTTGTTTTTATTTTGTGTCTTGGAAGTTGTTTACTACTGTAGCAACCTCTCCTTATCTTAGTTTTGTGTTTTGTTGTGCCAAGTTAAGCCGTTGATAGAAAAGTAAGTACTAGATTTGGATTACTGCACAGTTCCAGATTTCTTTGCTGTCACGAATCTGGGTCCACCTCCCTGTAGGTAACTCAGAAAATTAAGCCAATTTACGTGCATGATCCTCAGATATGTACACAACTTTCATTCAATTTGAGCATTTTCATTTGAGCAAGTCTGGTGCCATTTTAAAATTCGTCAATACGAACTGTTCTGTTTTGACAGATTCTGCCTTTTATTTCGCATTGCCTCTTTTGCTATGTTGGATGAATTTCTTTGATCCACTAATGTCCAGTAGCATTATGCAATGTCCAGAAGTGTTAAGAATGATTATGTCACCTCTGAATATGTCAATTTATATTGTGCACTAACCCTCTAATGAGTTGTTTCGAGTTTGGTGTGGAGGAAGTTTTCAAGGATCAAGAGAGGAGTATGATGCAACATGATCAAGGAGAGTGAAAGCTCTAAGCTTGGGGATGCCCCGGTGGTTCACCCCTGCATATATCAAGAAGACTCAAGCGTCTAAGCTTGGGGATGCCCAAGGCATCCCCTTCTTCATCGACAACATTATCGGGTTCCTCCCCTGAAACTATATTTTTATTCCATCACATCTTATGTGCTTTTTCTTGGAGCGTCGGTTTGTTTTTGTTTTTTGTTTTGTTTGAATAAAATGGATCCTAGCATTCACTTTATGGGAGAGAGACACGCTCCGCTGTAGCATATGGACAAGTATGTCCTTGGTTTCTACTCATAGTATTCATGGCGAAGTTTCTCCTTCGTTAAATTGTTATATGGTTGGAATTGGAAAATGATACATGTAGTAATTGCTATTAATGTCTTGGGTAATGTGATACTTGGCAATTGTTGTGCTCATGATTAAGCTCTTGCATCATATGCTTTGCACCCATTAATGAAGAAATACATAGAGCATGCTAAAATTTGGTTTGCATATTTGGTTTCTCTAAGGTCTAGATAATTTCTAGTATTGAGTTTGAACAACAAGGAAGACGGTGTAGAGTCTTATAATGTTTTCAATATGTCTTTTATGTGAGTTTTGCTGCACCGGTTCATCCTTGTGTTTGTTTCAAATAAGCCTTGCTAGCCTAAACCTTGTATCGAGAGGGAATACTTCTCATGCATCCAAAATACTTGAGCCAACCACTATGCCATTTGTGTCCACCATACCTACCTATACTACATGGTATTTTTCCGCCATTCCAAAGTAAATTGCTTGAGTGCTACCTTTAAAATTCCATCATTCACCTTTGCAATATATAGCTCATGGGACAAATAGCTTAAAAACTATTGTGGTATTGAATATGTAATTATGCACTTTATCTCTTATTAAGTTGCTTGTTGTGCGATAACCATGTTCACTGGGGACGCCATCAACTTTTCATTGTTGAATTTCATGTGAGTTGCTATGCATGTCCGTCTTGTCTGAAATAAGAGAGATCTACCACCATATGGTTAAGCATGCATATGTTAGAGAAGAACATTGGGCCGCTAACTAAAGCCATGCTCCATGGTGGAAGTTTCGATTTTGGACAACAATCCTCAAATCTCAAATGAGAAAATTATTAATTGTTGTTATATGCTTATGCATAAAAGAGGAGTCCATTATCTCGTTGTCTATGTTGTCCCGGTATGGATGTCTAAGTTGAAGAATAATCAATAGCGAGAAATCCAATGCGAGCTTTCTCCTTAGACCTTTGTACAGGCGGCATAGAGGTACCCTTTGTGACACTTGGTAAAAACAATGCATTGTGATGATCCGGTAGTCCAAGCTAATTAGGACAAGGTGCGGGCACTATTAGTACACTATGCATGAGGCTTGCAACTTATAAGATATAATTTACATGATGCATATGCTTTATTACTACCGTTGACAAAATTGTTTCATGTTTTCAAAATCAAAGCTCTAGCACAAATATAGCAATCGATGCTTTTCCTCTATGGAGGACCATTCTTTTACTTTTAATGTTGAGTCAGTTCACCTATTTCTCTCCACCTCAAGAAGCAAACACTTGTGTGAACTGTGCATTGATTCCTACATACTTGCTTATTGCACTTATTATATTACTCTATGTTGACAATATCCATGAGATATACATGTTACAAGTTGAAAGCAACCGCTGAAACTTAATCTTCTTTTGTGTTGTTTCAATGCCTTTACTTTGAATTATTGCTTTATGAGTTAACTCTTATGCAAGACTTATTGATGCTTGTCTTGAAGTGCTATTCATAAAAAGTCTTTGCTATATGATTCACTTGTTTACTCATGTCATATACATTGTTTTGATCGCTGCATTCACTACATATGCTTTACAAATAGTATGATCAAGATTATGATGGCATGTCACTCCGAAATTATCCGTGTTATCGTTTTACCTGCTCGGGACGAGCAGAACTAAGCTTGGGGATGCTGATACGTCTCCGACGTATCGATAATTTCTTATGTTCCATGCCACATTATTGATGTTATCTACATGTTTTATGCACACTTTATGTCATATTCGTGCATTTTCCGGAACTAACCTATTAACAAGATGCCGAAGTGCCGATTGCTGTTTTCTCGCTGTTTTTGGTTTCAGAAATCCTAGTAAGGAAATATTCTCGGAATTGGACGAAATCAAAGACCGGGGGCCTATTTTCTCACGAAGCTTCCGGAAGTCCGAAGGAGAGACGAAGAGGGGCCACGGAGGGGCCACACTATAGGGCGGCGCGGCCCCCCCTTGGCCGCGCGGCCCCGTGGTGTGGGGCCCCCGTGCCGCCTCTTGACCTGCCCTTCCGCCTACAAATAGCCTCCGTGACGAAACCCCCGGTACCGAGAGCCACGATACGGAAAACCTTCCGAGACGCCGCCGCCGCCGATCCCATCTCGGGGGATCCAGGAGATCGCCTCCGGCACCCTGCCGGAGAGGGGAATCATCTCCCGGAGGACTCTACGCCGCCATGGTCGCCTCCGGTGTGATGTGTGAGTAGTCTACCCCTGGACTATGGGTCCATAGCGGTAGCTAGATGGTTGTCTTCTCCCCATTGTGCTATCATTGTCGGATCTTGTGAGCTGCCTAACATGATCAAGATCGTCTATCCGTAATTCTATATGTTGCGTTTGTTGGGATCCGATGAATAGAGAATACTTGTTATGTTGATTATCAAAGTTATGCTTATGTGTTGTTTATGATCTTGCATGCTCTCCGTTACTAGTAGATGCTCCGGCCAAGTAGATGCTTGTAACTCCAAGAGGGAGTACTTATGCTCGATAGTGGGTTCATGCCTGCATTGACACCGGGACGAGTGACGAAAGTTCTAAGGTTGTGTTGTGCTTGTTGCCACTAGGGATAAAACATTAGTGCTATGTTCAAGGATGTAGTCACTAGTTACATTACGCACCATACTTAATGCAATTGTCCGTTGTTAGCAACTTAATACCGGAGGGGTTCGGATGATAACCTGAAGGTGGACTTTTTAGGCATAGATGCAGTTGGATGACGGTCTATGTACTTTGTCGTAATGCCCAATTAAATCTCACTATACTCATCATGATATGTATGTGCATGGTCATGCTCTCTTTATTTGTCAATTGTCCAACTGTAATTTGTTCACCCAACATGCTGTTCGTCTTATGGGAGAGACACCTCTAGTGAACTGTGGACCCCGGTCCAATTCTCTTTACTGAAATACAATCTACTGCAATACTTGTTCTACTTTTTCTCGCAAACAATCATCTTCCACACAATACGGTTAACTCTTTGTTACAGCAAGCCGGTGAGATTGACAACCTCACTGTTTCGTTGGGGCAAAGTACTTTGGTTGTGTTGTGCAGGTTCCACGTTGGCGCCGGAATCATTGGTGTTGCGCCGCACTACATCTCGCCGCCATCAACCTTCAACGTGCTTCTTGACTCCTACTGGTTCGATTAAACCTTGGTTTCTTACTGAGGGAAACTTGCCGCTGTGCGCATCACACCTTCCTCTTGGGGTTCCCAACGGACGCGTGTCGAACGAAAAGACAATACGTCAACCACGCGCATCACCCTGTAAGTAGTACTATATATATAGCTATGTCCGTGAAACTTTACATATGATATTTACTTTCAATACGATGCTTGATTATTAGTTTGATCGAACTATTTTTTCGTAAAGTGTATGAGGCAGGAACAAGGGAATAACTTATGTGGATACTACGTCTGCACCTTCATTCGTGACATGGCCTGTCCCAAGGGTGGGGATGCCCGTATACTCCAGACTCGTGTACGATAACAAATTTTCACAATTAATCTTAATTAGTACCATCTATTGTATTGAGTTCCATTCATATATTGATCTCCCTTTTTAAATATAGATGATACGCCTGCGGGACACTCTCATAACGGCGGATCAAATAAAAGCAATTCAAGAGGAAATCGCGGGATTCTTTATTACCGAGGTCCTTACCCCAGGTGGAGAGCACTATCGGAAGATCGTGACGGCGGAGGATATTCGTTCAGGAGATGTTGTATTGTAAATATGCATGCATTACGTGTACTGTGTTGACTATGTCGTGTACTGTTGACGATGTCTATATATATTCATGACGATTTTTTGTGGTTTCTTGAATGATATATATGCATTGCTGAAACTCTGCCGCGGCAGAGAAACGCTGGTACAGCCTAAATCTGTGCCGCGGCAGAGAAATAGCAATTCTCTGCCGCGGCAGAGAAACCTAGGCCCGGTTCGTACCACGAACCGGGACCAAAGGCCTTCCACCGCGAGCTCCCTGGCCGCACCACGTGTCGAGGCCTTTAGGCCCGGTTTATCTTTGAACCGGGACTAAAGGGTACCCCCTTTAGTCCCGTCTAGTTGGTCCCGGTTCGGGAACCGGGTCTAAAGGCCCAAATGGACAGGGCCTATTGCCCCGTTTTCCACTAGTGTAAGCTTCATGCACTAGCCACTTGAACCAAAAGTCTGAACTGATGGAAAGGGCTAGGCAATCCACATATACACTTCACAACACTATACTCCTATTTCGGGTGACCACTACGGGATTCTTGGCATGGTCTAATGGTTTATAGCCAATCCTGTAGCTATGAATGGTGATTTTCAACTCGATTGAAGGTTGTTTTGACATTTGAGTCACTGTGGAGCTGTTAAATCACATAGAGATCATGCTCTCTTGTGTGCAAGTTCAATTAACAGCCGGGATCTGCAGTAAGCGGAGATCATGCTCACATAGAGATTTTGCAATTAAATCTTTGCACAAAGTGGTGATATCTCACATAGACAGGACACCAGTTTGGCTACTCATACCATAGATGATCATCCGTGATGCGTGCATTCTCCACACAATTATTCTTTTGACTCGTATTATCAACACAAGTTGCTGCTCATGCCTGATGAAGAAACGGATCGAAAGATTCAGTACTCTGTGGTGTAAAAACTCTGGACTGTCAATTCAGACTTTCTGTGCGAGAGTGCCTACCGTTCTTGACGATGACGGTCATGTCCAGTATCGCAAATAATAACGTGATCTTTAATTCTGGACAATGCCACGAGTGATCTAGATTGACACTAGATGAGCAGATAACAACGTGAGTGGCCAAGAGAGTGGACACACGGGCACATACTTCAATTACCCCATACCATAAGGTTGAAAGTTGTTCAAACACAATCCGAGAAGAATTTCAAATATAACTGGAAAAAATATACTTCCACTAGTTTCCAGATTTTTTTTTCCGAAATGAGCCACGAAAGTTCAAATAATAGTAACACTCATGGTAGATCTAGGAGCACTTGTCTGTATAGCATCTGAACCTTGAAATTTGTCTGTATAGCCTATTGAAATTATCATCACACTGATACACATGAGCACATGCTCCAGTTACCACGAGGAAGAAAAATGTTCAAAGACAACCGGAGAAGAATTTCAATGACAATTGAAAAAAAAGGCTTCCACTAGGATCCGGACAACTGAAGCTATAATGTTTATTTTGAATAGCATCTGAACCTTGAAAGTTGACTCTGCATGAAGGAAAAATAATAGCATGGTTGATCTAGCAACAGCTGTATTTATATGTACCATGTAGACCAGCACATGTTCATTGCTCCCGCTCATGAATGATTGATGCATCTAGAGGACGCCACCATATGCCAAGTGTTGCCTACCGGTATTAAACGTTCCCTACTATGATCCATTGCATCTGATCCTAATTCTGTTGAAAAATGGCAGTTCCCCACTAAACAAGATGCAACATGTGCATGAAGCATTCACTCAGATTCAGATAAGAATCGAAACTCCTACAATAATGTATTTGTGTGGTCGTCAGAAGAGGCCTCCTCTGTGAAGCAACATCTAGAAGCTCACGTGCTGAATTCCTGAGTGCACAAAAAAAGAAGATGGAGAAAAGTGGCACAACCCAAAATTCTCGAACTGATTTTTGCCACCTACATCAACAGACAGCACCTCTAGCCTCCCCCCAAAGCTTATGTTCTGAAGTCAACAAGTGCAAATGGCATGAAGCACAAAGGAAAAAAAAATCCAGATGATCAAAACATAGAGCTGGATGGCATCAG
Organism: Lolium rigidum; assembly: GCF_022539505.1. NCBI lineage: Eukaryota > Viridiplantae > Streptophyta > Magnoliopsida > Poales > Poaceae > Lolium > Lolium rigidum. The sequence continues at coordinate 28,430,689 of NC_061512.1, forward strand.
GGTAGAAACAAGCCTTCCCATTCAGACATCGCCTCACATATGGGTGCACCTGCAGCGGGAAAGAAAATAAAAACTTCGTTTGGGAATTACTGTGATGGGTCCATATTGCGAAAATCTGAGAGATGTGGACACAAAATTTGGGTGTTTTATTGAAATTTGGTGAATATATTTTGGTCAAATTTATTTTCCCTAGTATGTGACAGTTGAGGTGATCGTGATTTTTTTTTACAGTCACCTGCAAGTGGTCCATGCCAGCTGTTGATAGTCCCCTGTTTTAGTGTTACAACTTACAAGTACTATATTTAACGCGGCACAAATGGTTTTCAATGAAAAAAATTCTTTGTGTGCAGCTTTAGGAGTCATGTTGCTGTCACTCATTTGGCTTATTTGAAGCACCAGTGTGCTAATTAATTTGTTAACACTTCTCCTGACGTCGATGGCCATGGACTGGACACCCCCCTCATGCATTCTATTGGCTTCAAGATATCATCATGTTCAAGTAAGCATCTAACATTAGGCAGTGTATTTGTCTTCACCTTACGTAGTCAGGTCTATGAAGTTTATAATTTTGTGCACTTAATCTACAGGAGTAGTTAATGTGCCTTGTATGCATTGTGCGAGCATTGTATTATATTGTTTTTGTCTCTGAACTTTATTTTTGCCATATTTTTATCTATTAGCACACTAGTAGTAATAATATAAAGCTCTTAAAAGTGAACTGTCAGAAAAGTTTGGTCTTTGAAGCCACAGGTTTTGATATGCTGGATGACATTGGACTAACTCGTATGTACAGAAAGCACTTAACAATTTTTTAACTTACCACATCCTTCAAGAAACACGCGAGACACTAGAGTGTGTTTGATTGAGTTGTGGATTTTGAAAAAGCTGATGTGAACTGTTAACTGTGAAAAGCTACAGTGAGCTAAAAAATGTGAATTATCTGAAAATTGTTTGTTTGTAACAACTATGAACTTTGGTTTTGATTGAAAATTGAAAATGTCTGTAATGCCCACGATGCCCAAAGACTACGCTAATTGATCGAAAAACATTGATATGTGCCCAATTGACATGTAAATGGTCATTTTGGGACAATTTTTAGAATTTTGTAATAACCTGTGACATTAATAGAAAGTGATTTTCTCAAATAATTACACATGACATTGATATCACACAAAAGACACTATACACATGATAACAAACTGTACCCCCCCCCCCCCCCCCCCCCCCCACTGAGCAAAATGTCATCCACGTGTACATCTATGAACATATTAGCACAGTACGGATCATTATGCGTATTGCCGGACGGCCTGAAACACACGGCATCTGAAAATTTGTCCATGGGGAATCAAGCAGTGCAAAGAACCACCACAATGAGTGGCCGGCGCGCACGGACGGGGCAAAATTCACTCGACAGGAGAAAGGAACAAGGCTCTTCGCTCGGGTGAGAGAGAAAAGAAGGCTGAAGAGATCGAGGCGGCAGTACGAGCATCTCGCCGCCGGTGGGCTGGCCGAAGGGTGGCGGAACTTGTGGCCGCTCGTTTCTTTCCTCAACCTGATGAGTGATGAGCGACAGGGAACATGATGGGGCGAGGAGGACAAACTCCGGAAGATTCTCCATTTCTCCTGCGTTGACATCCTCGTCTGGTTTGGATTCTGCATTGCCACGGTAAAGTCGGACTCAAAATCCAAACCAAACACATCCTAACATTTAAGGAAGCTCCACATCACTGAAGATCGAGCCTTCATGTGGGTTCCCTACATCTTCCATTATTAGTTTTTCTAGCCCTCTCATATACTCATGATGCAACAACCATTACAATACAGCTGAACTCTTCAGGAGAACTTTGACCAAGTACTCTAGAAGCCAAAAATAGTGAAGCAAGCGCTGCAAGCATTCTTGACGCAATACAAGAGCTCCTGATACCTTCCAAGCCTACTTTAGCGAAAGCGCTGGGTTGCCCTCCATGAATTTCTCATCTCTCGCTTGCAACATTTCAGAATGTTTCACCTGCTCTTTTATGGACCAAACAAGGATGTACATCTTGATCCTTGCAATAAATTGACACATGTAGTTCAATTCAATGCGCAAGTTAAACATGATCTACATGTATATATATACTCTCAGTTGAAGCCATAATAGTGTAGACATGTAGTTAATTATTCAACACAACTCTCGTATTTTAGCACTAAAGTACATAGAGGTTAGTTGGCTTAGAGAATGATATGAGAAAATCAAGTATAGGAACAATAAGCTCCACCACCATTTGAGCTGAAGAGGGTGCATTTTTTTGGAGCTTTAATTTAGCTCAAGTTTGATATCATAAATAATGTATAACTAGGCATCTTTCAAACAATTACGTTGAAGAGATGGCATTTTCCTATACCGCGTTTAATTAGGAAATGATGGTCTTTTGACTTAAAGAGGATGATTATAGGCGGAAAAGAATCTGAAATTAAGGCATCGCATTGGTTATTCCTTATGTACAAACATTTCCTCTTTAGGTCACTAAACTTCACATTTTTCTGAACCCTTAAACTGGCAAACTAGAGCCGTTAATCAGTGTTCCCTTTTGGCCTATTAGCAATCTGGCATTGATAATATGACAAAGCAGAGCAAACATGTTTTCTTCTTTTAGCGTTCACAAATTTTTTTGGCCTGTGAACAAATCTAGAAAATCATAAGTAATGATTTTTTGGATGACTCCAAACTTTACTGATAAATTCTTACATAGTTGCCAGTGCTCGCGGCGGAGAATTCGAATATGTTCCCCTGCGTGGTTCTCGGCAGTGCAGGTGCCCGATTGGAGCCATGTACATGATGGAGATGTTCCATTGAAGATGTTCCCCTGTGTTTTGCATGTGAAGCATAGTTTGAAACCAGTCTAGTTGCTTTCTCACATGGACTTTAGTTAACATGTTCTTAGCTTTAGTATGCTATTTTTTGTTGGCATAAACTGATTCTTTAAAAAGCTTTGTTTTTCTCCAAGTGTTTATTGAAGAGAAGAGTACTTTTGTTGGGTGGCTCGTTGTAAGGGTACATTGCCCCTATGTGTGGTTTTGGTAATTAATGACAACCCCTATAGACTAATGTTTTCATTGAGTTTATATGAAGGAATATTCCATAGGATCTACTTGCTCTCCATGTGTTGGATTCAAGTATGGATGCCATGAATATAAATATATACCTTGTGATTTGGCATCAAGATCATCGGTATGAAGATATATATGTGATATGATCAAGAAGAAGAAATGAAGATGGAGTTCTCATGTGGAACTCAATATTAGCCATGCTCTATCTCAAGTGAGTATGAGAAGATACAAGGTTGAGTTGGGCAAGTTCAAGATGAGCATCTTGAGTGGATCACATGCTTGAAGCTTGCCGTCCATTTGGTGATAGTGGACATGTGAAGATGTGCATCAATGAAGCTTTCCCATCATTGTGTATGGGGGAGCATTTGTGAGTATACACGAAGCGACAATGATCAAGTGATGGGATGCGCAAGGCAAAGGTATGACCTTGATAGGTTTTCCTTTTACCGGTCTCGAGGTGGTTGATGGGAGACCGGATTATAGGATAGATAGCCGCACTATTAAGAGGGGCTTTCGGTTGGTTAACTTGATCACATTGTCTTAGGGAGCTCAATCCTTGCATGCGCTGCATATTCTTATTGCTTCTTGGTATTTCTCGGTGTGAGGTTCTTGAGCTTGTTGCTAGCTTTACAACAAGCCCAAGTTCATCGAAAACGGAGTTCACATGCATCTTCTATTGCGTTTTCGAGGTTGGGTGATTTTACCGGTTATTCATGATATAAGGTTCTACCTTTTATATTCATGATAAAATCCCCTCCTACAGATTCTTGGTTTTTCACTTTCCATAAGATAGCATTTGTTGTTATCTTCCAAACAAAATTGGTTTCATGCGATTCGGAGTTCGGGAGCATTAGTTATTAAAGAAAAGGAAAAAGGAGAAAAGAAGAAAAAAAAGAAAAAAAAAAAAGGGGAAGGAGCCAGCCGGCCGGACCGGGCCAGGCGCCGGCCCACCCGGTCGAAAACCGGCCTGGGAACCGGTGCCATCCGGGCGGATACCGTGGGCCTGGCCGCCCCATCCGGCCCAGCTCCCGGTTATCAACCGGCCCGCCCGGCTGCCACCCCGGCCGGACCGGGCTCCTGGCCGGACTGGGCCACACCGCCCACGCGGCCCAGCCGCTCGCCCCTCGCGCGCCCCTTGCTCCCTGCCGCCGCGCGCGGCCTGCTCCTCTCCGGTCGGTGGCCCGGCTGGGCCGGATGGCTGGCCGGCCTCCTCAGCCCAGCATCCGGTCAGCCGGCTGGGCCGCCGGCCTGGGACGTTTTTAGAGCTGTTTTTTTGCCCGTTTTCTTGTCTTTTTCCCCCCCAACAGTTTTACTTGCTCCTACCTATAAATAGACCCTTCTTCCACCTTGAGCAACTAGTTCTTCCCATTCTCTCTCCTCCATTGCTACTATTTGAAGAACTTGCTCTCCCCCTTGATTCCTCCAACCATTGGTGCTCATATTTGAGGATTTGAGAGAGGGGATCTAGATCTACACTTCCACCAAACCAATTCTTCTCTAAGTGAGGGAATCTCTTGGGATCTAGATCTTGGAGTCTTTGGTTGACTTTCCCCATTGTTCTTCCTCTCCAATCTCATCCTAGCATTCGTTGCTTTGGTGGGATTTGAGTGTGAAGGACTTGAACACCTCCGGTGTTCTTGCTTTGCATCATTGCATAGTGTTGAGCTCTCCACCACGATTTGTTCGAGTGAGAGACCGTGAGCTTGTTACTCTTGGAGGGTGACCTCCTAGTTGGCTTGGTGGGTGTCCCGGTGATCTCTTCGTGGAAGATTGTGAAGGGGCCCGGGCTTCTCCTTCGTGGAGCTTGTGAAGTGGTTGTGGAGCTTGCCATCTCCGGAGCGGAGGAAAAGCTAACCATAAGGAAAGGGCCATAATCCTTCGTGGGTGTGGTTCGGAGAATAGGTTGAGCCTTCGTGGCGCGGGGAATCCTTCGTGGGACCTCCACTCCTCCAAACGTGACGTACCTTGTTGCAAAGCAAGGGAACACGGAAATACATCCTCGTCTCCGCGTGCCTCGGTTATTTCTATACCCGAGCTCTCTTTCCTTGTGATAGCCATCGTGCTTGAAGTACATATATCTTGCTATCACTTGTGCTACATATATCTTGTGCATATCTTGCTTAGCTCTAGTTGCTATTGTTACACCTAGTTGAGCTTAGCATATTTAGGGTTTGTGCTTGTAAACTAAACGATAGTTTAATTCCGCATTCTTACAAGACAAATCCGCAAGAGTTTGTAATTGCCTATTCACCCCCCCCTCTAGGCGACATCTCGATCTTTCAATTGGTATCAGAGCAAGGTCTCTCCTTGTTTAAGGCTTCACCGCCTTGAGAGTAAAGATGTCGGCTAGTATAGTGCACAATGACACAATTGTCTTTAATGGCACAAATTATCTTTTGTGGAGAAATTGCTTGCTTTGTAAGCTTCGGACCTTGTGTCCACATATAGAGCAATTTCTAGATGTCGGTTTTTCTCCTCCGATGGATTCTCAAAATCTATCTTTAGAGGATGAGAAAAACTTACATCTTGAAGCTCAAGTATCTAATGAGCTTTTATTCTCTTTGAGACCCGATTTTCGTAGGTTCTTGATATATATAAAGCAAAAATCGTCTCATGAGATGTGGATCAAGCTTAAGGAAATGTTTGGTGGATCCACTTCTCAATTGGTCGGTGGTGACTCCGAGGGGCTCTCTTCCCCTTCACATCATGAAGAGCTCCAAGTTGCTTCCACCTCCGGTCGTGATGATATATCATCTTCTTCCACTTCACCAACGTGTTGCAAGACACAAGGTAATTATATGGTGAGTGGTGAGGAAATTGCAATGTTGATATTGTGCTCAATAGTGATGACTCTTCATCTCTATCTCATTGCAATGTTTCCTCTTTGGACTTAAACACATCTTGCATTGAAAATAATCTACATGCTTGTGTTGATAGTCCTTGCATATCATGTGTAAATTGCTTACATAGATCTCATGAGGATATGCTTGCCTTGTCTTGCTCCCATAATCAAAATGTTTCTATTTCCTCTAGTTGCTTGTTGACTAACATTGTAGAGGAAACCGAACACTCTATGGATCAAGACATGATTTCAAATGAGGATTCAAGAATATCTTCATCTTCATCCTCCGGTATGCACATGTGCCTTATGGCAAATGGACCAAAGGTATCTCCTACTTTGACTCCTAACACATCCTCTAATGATGAGAGTGATGATGATGATAATGATGAAGAACATAATATCTTGGTGCATGATATGGCAATGGTATATGCTTCTCTTCGTGGTAATAAAGAAGCTCGTGCTTATCTCGAACACTCTATGGATACCTTGAATAAATATAGGGAAACCATAGTGGAGTTGGAGTCCCATGTTGAAAATGGGGAAATGAGATTCACTCTCCTCAAGCATGAGCTAAAAGATGAGAAGCATGCTAATTTCATGCTTACACAAAAAATTGAATCCTATATGCATGAAAATGAGAAAACTATTGTTGATTCTTGTGCTACTAACTCTAATTCTTGTGAAGCATCGACCTTAAAGGAGAATGTTGAGCTAAGGGATCAACTTGAGTTGCTAACTAGCAATTATAGGGAATTGGAAGAAAGTCATAAAAAGCTCTCAAGCTCTCATGATGATCTTCTAATTTCCTATGATGGGCTAAAGTTAGCTCATGAGGCAAGTATCACTAAGGTAACATCTTGTGAGCCTCATATGGATGTTAGCACAATCTATACTACAAATGTTACATTGCCATGTGCTAGTCCTTGTAATCCATCTAGTCAAACTAGTGATACACCTTGTGTTGGATTACTCACTTTGCCTTGTTGCTCTAACAATGAAGCTTCTACTTCCTCTAGTACTTGTATTTCTACTAACCATGTAGAGGAAATAAAAGAGCTTGAGGCTCAAGTCCTTTCTTTGAAGAAAGACTTGGAAAAGCGTCATGAAGGGAAATCCGCACTTGACAAGATGCTAAGTGTGCAACAATCCCCCAATGACAAAAGTGGACTTGGATTCAACTCCAATAACAAGAACAAGTCCAAGAGCAAGAGCAACAAGAAGAAGGGCCAAGACAAAGTCAAGGATCCGGCCAAGTTGGTTTGCTTCAAGTGCAAGGTTGAAGGGCATCATGTTAGATCATGCCCATTGAAGAAGAAGAAGCACTTGAGTGAGAAACAACAAGGGAAACGGCCACAAGGTCAAGGTCAAGCTCATGCTCGACCTCAAGTTGAAGATAGGGCACTTCCCAAGAAGAATCAAGATATTGTTCCCCAAGAGAAGAAATCAATAAAGAAGAAAAAGGGGAACACTTGCTACTTATGTCGTGAGAAGGGGCACTTTGCTTCTTCTTGCTTAGGTGGTACCTTATCTAACCCTATAATTGTTGATGATGATTATTCTCTAGGGAAGGATAAGGATGGCAATGTGTTTGCCAAGTTTGTTGGAACTCAAAGTGGTTTCAAGAAAAGAACCATTTGGGTTGCCAAGCCTATTGTGACTAACCTCTTAGGACCCAACTTGGTTGGGGACCAACAATCTCAAACTTGATCAATAGGTACAAGTGGAGGTCATTGGAGACTTGGCTACTTCATGAAGAATTAAGAGATCTTCATATATTATATTTTGACCAAGCCAAGTCGTATGGATTATCATCTATATCTCATAATCCAATGTTCCTCCTTGCGGTAACTTATACTTCAACTCTTCATGTTTATTGTAAGTTACTTGCCCCTTTGCATGTTTGGTTTTGTACCAAATATGTGTATGTATGTGTTGTGTCTTACTTGCTTATCTTGTGTGTTCAAGTATGTTTGTTTGACTCACCATATACTTGTGTATTGTTTTGAGCCTAACGCATCTTGATGATATCTTATTTGGCTCTCTTTGAAGTGATTAATGGAACATCCCATTTTAGGGGAGTGATATGCTTTGTGCATCTCTCTTTCTTTAAAATGTGTGTACATGGGTACCACCACTTAGTATTGATATTGCAAGATTATCTAGTCACTATGTGGTGTGCCATACTCATGAGAAATTCAAATTCTAAATATCCATTAATCATCTCTAGTTGAATTTTAGTTGCCTCTTATTTAGAAGAAATGTTTTATCACATTATGGGGGAGTAATATGTTTTGTACATATCACAAGCCTAGAAAATGTGAACATATGAGGTTATGCCACTTAGAGTTGATGCTCTTAATTATCTTGTTCCTAGGTGGCATGTTTGCTCAAACAAGCTACATTCCTAATAAAAATATTTTATTACTCACCTTGTGGGCTTTTGTTTGAATATGAAATTCTTGGTGCGGTTTTTCCTCAAATACATATCTCTATATCTTATTTGGGACACCGTTTGCTTCAAGTTATTCTAATCATTGCCGTGCGTGATTGTGTGACTAGTTGAAGCTATCAAGAATCTTCATCCGTGCATAGTGCTCAATTCTATATACTTATCCTATGCCTTTTATTGTGAAGTTGATCCTTTCTAACATTGTCAATACTCCACCGGAAATTATTTCAAATATACTCATTGTCTTTGACAATTGATAACCTTGTATGTGGTTGAATTTTTGGATCATCTTCACCTTGGATTGTTTCTTATTGCCTTATTTTACTTCCAACAAATCTTTGTTGCTCCCATGTGTCTTCCTTGTCTCTTTGAAAAATCTTTTGATAAATTCTCTTGATTCACATCAAGTGTTTGTTTTGGAAGGCAAACCTTTTCCTTACGGTACATTGTGCCATTGTGAAAAGTGTATAGGGTTTGGTTTATTTTGTTTGAACCTTGCTCTTTTGGGGAGTTTTGCTATCTCATTCCTTCTTCTATGCTTTATATGTTGAATGAGATAAGATCTTTGAGCGTGTTTGCTTTATTTCATCATTTATGCTCAATGGTCTCTTCTTAGTTCATTTGTTGAACTTTGTTGAACAAATCTTTTGTGATTTGCTTCTTAGATATAATTTGGACAACAAATTTGTTTTGTGACACCTCTATGCCTTATTTAATTTCTTTGGTGTTTTGTCCAAAGTATATCTTTCTTGGATCTTTAAAAGTTTTGGTGCATGCTTATATGTAATTTGTTTATACTTGTAGCATGCTTGCTTTCTTTCGATCCATTATGTAGGATATACTCCATCAAATCCTAATGGCTAAGATGTGCATGAAATTCAAACTTCATCTAAATATGCACATGTTTATATGGAGTGTGTCCTATATATTGTGGTTAGTCTAACCATGTTGGACCCAATAAGTTTGGGGACCAAGATGTACTTGAATGATGTTTTAGGTACATTGGAGATGCAATGGAGGCTTGTCTCATCTATAAGGAAGGTGTTATCACCATATGAGAATTGGAGTCAAGCTAGGATGATCGATGAACTCTTATCTACTACATCAAGCCATTGCTATCTCGGTAACAAGTATTTTATTCATGCATACTCATATATCATCCAACCTCTTGTAGGTTGCATCTTGGCATGAAATTCCTTATTTCGAAAATATTGAGGTTCTTGAAAAATCCTTTTAAAGAAAAACTTCTTATTGTACACTTGAGTAATTTGAGAAGATGCATATGATAGGTTATATATATATATATCATATTTTATGATTCACCTATCACAAATATGCCCTCTAGCAATTTATTGCATATCAATTCCTCAAAGAGCTCTTGTGTGCAATATTGATGAATTTGTGAAATAAATCCATTTTTGTGATACTTGTTGCCTTTCTCAAAACACTCCAACTAGCTCTACTTCCCTTATTGTTAGTTGTAATGTTTTTGAGGTTTAACTTGGTTGATGTTCATTCATATACCATAAGTGAAAATTGGAGCCATAGGCTATATATGCTTCTTAAGCAAACATCTTTCGGTATATTTTATGACTTCATCTTGGATATCTTGTCTTATCTATATTGTTAACCTCTTGTGTGTGCATGTTTCTTTATGGATCACTTTGTCCACTTTAGAAACTCATATACATAAGAGCGTTAATCCATCATCTTGATATCCTTGCTCTTTGCCGACCATCTTTTACCCCTTTTGTTTTTAGTGGGTTGGTAAAGAAAATTTATGAGTGCTTGGTTTATTTATTTTCTTCATGCACTCATATCTCGTAATTGTTGGACTAAAGTTGTTCTTGATAAGCATACTCTCTTTATCTTAGTTGTGTTCTAGATGATATATAGGGAGTGAGGATTCCATGTTTGTGCATATTGTATTCAAATGCAAACATTATAATTTGTGCACGAACCTTGGGGAGCTTTCTTATTTCTAGAAGCACTATATCTCTCTTATCTTGATATCTCTGTTTGTCCAATTGGATCTTTTGATTGCTTGCTTTATTTGTTGAAGCTCACTTCACCATGTTATCTTTATGCAATCTTTGATCCTCAATATAGTTTGATTTCCTTCAAGTATTCATCATTGGATATGTGCACTTGATTCCGCTCAAATTATGAGAAGTGCACACTTTGGGGAGGAACTCACATTATATTGGCCTTCTAAATTTTTCACCCATTTTGACAATCGATGCCAATGGGGGAGAAGTTTAGAGGGTTTAAGGGAATGGTTTTATACTTAAGCTTGGTTTGTGCTTAAGTGTTTTGCCTCTCATGCATTCCATATTTATATGTCTTGCATGGTTGTATATATATAGTGGAAACTATCCCAAAGGTTAATCTTGACAATGTATGCAATGAATTCATGTTCATCACACGTGCATACATTGTGGGGGAGTTTTCTCTATATATATTGGTTCTACTCACATCCATTGCATTTGTTGTAGTTGTGTGAGTAGAGCCGGTTTTGATATGGACTAGTTTCTTTGTGTTACTTGACCATATCAAATACAACCTCTTGTATACAACTTATTCTCTGATAAGTTGCGTACTTGTCACTAATATTCATTATATAAACCCTCTTATTGTGGTTGTCATCAATTACCAAAATGGGGGAGATTGTAAGGGTACATTGCCCCTATGTGTGGTTTTGGTAATTAATGACAACCCCTATGGACTAATGTTTTCATTGAGTTTATATGAAGGAATATTCCATAGGATCTACTTGCTCTCCATGTGTTGGATTCAAGTATGGATGCCATGAAGATAAATATATACCTTGTGATTTGGCATCAAGATCATCGGTATGAAGATATATATGTGATATGATCAAGAAGAAGAAATGAAGATGGAGTTCTCATGTGGAACTCAATATTAGCCATGCTCTATCTCAAGTGAGTATGAGAAGATACAAGGTTGAGTTGGGCAAGTTCAAGATGAGCATCTTGAGTGGATCACATGCTTGAAGCTTGCCGTCCATTTGGTGATAGTGGACATGTGAAGATGTGCATCAATGAAGCTTTCCCATCATTGTGTATGGGGGAGCATTTGTGAGTATACACGAAGCGACAATGATCAAGTGATGGGATGCGCAAGGCAAAGGTATGACCTTGATAGGTTTTCCTTTACCGGTCTCGAGGTGGTTGATGGGAGACCGGATTATAGGATAGATAGCCGCACTATTAAGAGGGGCTTTCGGTTGGTTAACTTGATCACATCGTCTTAGGGAGCTCAATCCTTGCATGCGTTGCATATTCTTATTGCTTCTTGGTATTTCTCGGTGTGAGGTTCTTGAGCTTGTTGCTAGCTTTACAACAAGCCCAAGTTCATCGAAAACGGAGTTCACATGCATCTTCTATTGCGTTTTCGAGGTTGGGTGATTTTACCGGTTATTCATGATATAAGGTTCTACCTTTTATATTCATGATAAAATCCCCTCCTACAGATTCTTGATTTTTCACTTTCCATAAGATAGCATTTGTTGTTATCTTCCAAACAAAATTGGTTTCATGCGATTCGGAGTTCGGGAGCATTAGTTATTAAAGAAAAGGAAAAAGGAGAAAAGAAGAAAAAGAAAGAAAAAAAGGGGAAGGAGCCAGCCGGCCGGACCGGGCCAGGCGCCGGCCCACCCGGTCGAAAACCGGCCTGGGAACCGGTGCCATCCGGGCGGATACCGTGGGCCTGGCCGCCCCATCCGGCCCAGCTCCCGGTTATCAACCGGCCCGCCCGGCTGCCACCCCGGCCGGACCGGGCTCCTGGCCGGACTGGGCCACACCGCCCACGCGGCCCAGCCGCTCGCCCCTGCGCGCCCCCTTGCTCCCTGCCGCCCGCGCGCGGCCTGCTCCTCTCCGGTCGGTGGCCCGGCTGGGCCGGATGGCTGGCCGGCCTCCTCAGCCCAGCATCCGGTCAGCCGGCTGGGCCGCCGGCCTGGGACGTTTTTAGAGCTGTTTTTTTGCCCGTTTTCTTGTCTTTTCCCCCCAACAGCTTTACTTGCTCCTACCTATAAATAGACCCTTCTTCCACCTTGAGCAACTAGTTCTTCCCATTCTCTCTCCTCCATTGCTACTATTTGAAGAACTTGCTCTCCCCCTTGATTCCTCCAACCATTGTTGCTCATATTTGAGGATTTGAGAGAGGGGATCTAGATCTACACTTCCACCAAACCAATTCTTCTCTAAGTGAGGGAATCTCTTGGGATCTAGATCTTGGAATCTTTGGTTGACTTTCCCCATTGTTCTTCCTCTCCAATCTCATCCTAGCATTCGTTGCTTTGGTGGGATTTGAGTGTGAAGGACTTGAACACCTCCGGTATTCTTGCTTTGCATCATTGCATAGTGTTGAGCTCTCCACCACGATTTGTTCGAGTGAGAGACCGTGAGCTTGTTACTCTTGGAGGGTGACCTCCTAGTTGGCTTGGTGGGTGTCCCGTGATCTCTTCGTGGAAGATTGTGAAGGGGCCCGGGCTTCTCCTTCGTGGAGCTTGTGAAGTGGTTGTGGAGCTTGCCATCTCCGGAGCGGAGGAAAAGCTAACCATAAGGAAAGGGCCATAATCCTTCGTGGGTGTGGTTCGGAGAATAGGGTGAGCCTTCGTGGCGCGGGGAATCCTTCGTGGGACCTCCACTCCTCCAAACGTGACGTACCTTGTTGCAAAGCAAGGGAACACGGGAATACATCCTCGTCTCCGCGTGCCTCGGTTATTTCTATACCCGAGCTCTCTTTCCTTGTGATAGCCATCGTGCTTGAAGTACATATATCTTGCTATCACTTGTGCTACATATATCTTGTGCATATCTTGCTTAGCTCTAGTTGCTATTGTTACACCTAGTTGAGCTTAGCATATTTAGGGTTTGTGCTTGTAAACTAAACGATAGTTTAATTCCGCATTCTTACAAGACAAATCCGCAAGAGTTTGTAATTGCCTATTCATCCCCCCCCCCCCTCTAGGCGACATCTCGATCTTTCACTCGTATAGATAGATGCCAAGAAACTGTTCTGTGTCAGGTTTGATCGAGTAATCGGTGCTATGAATTACATCATCATGGATAATTATTGTGCTAAATGCTATGATATTTTTAAATAAGGATCCATTTATATTTTCCAAACAAATATGGGGTAGACGTGTTATTAAAATTTAGCTATGTTAGTATATGAAATAATTTGTTTCTAATGTACGTATCAAATAATTATTAATTTTTATAAAATTATATATCTTACTATAAATATTTACATATGGGAGTTCGAGTGGTTATATAGTGGAAAATATAAATTCATCATATTTTCATCAAGCTCCTACCTTTCATACCTATAAACTAGGACATAATTATATTAGTCGTCACTACATTTCACTTGAAACTGAGCTACATTGTTCTGGCTAACTACAAATATTACGGTCAAATACTTAATGGTATATTTTGTTTTATAATATATGATTCATATGGCGGGTTATTGATATTCTTTATTTTTTTTACCTTTTAAATGTATGTATTTTTTCAGATGTTTCGATAAATTTAACTTAAATAAACTATAATTTTTTTTTCTTAAGGGATTCTTCCTGTTGACACGGATATGCTGCATGACCAGATATTTATTGATCATCTTTCCCTAAAATTTTGGTACGAATTCTGAAGTGAATGAAGAAGAGTAGAAGAGTTCTAATCTGGCTTTTAACTCTCCTTTGAAGGCCATTAAGCCAATTTCTAAACATGTTAGTAACACTTTTCGGCAAAGAAATTCCACGTGAAATGTGAATAATCCGCCAAATGACTTTAGCAAGCGGACACTCAATGAACAAATGCAGAATTGTTTCTTCTTTATCACAAAAGCAGCAAGTTGCCGTGTATGTGTGTCAAATGTCGGGCGATAATGCTTAGCAATTGAATGAGCGCCAACAAACTGATTTGCTGTGCTGTTTGACCGAGTAATCGGGTTATAGGCTAATGGTGATGACCCATGGGCCATGGGTATGTACGTAGGGGTTACATCTTTAATTATTATGCTATGATGGTGAGGTGTCTATAGACGCTGCACCGCATGTCTATCCTATCCTATTCTTCCCAAATGATTGTACTACATCTGTCTATAAAATTGAAAAGTTTATCCGAATTTGGATAAATTTCAATATTTTTTATTAACGAAAGGGAATAATTTTTCCTTCAGATCTACTGTAATAGTACAAGATGGCCTAATGCCTTAAAAACGGGTCAACTACTTTTGTAATCTCCTCGCCTCAGGCCCTACTCATCCGGAAACTCGTCATTTGGAAGTCCTAGGAGATGGACCTTAATTTAACTTAGTAGAACTTCCTCCTATTCATATTACATGAAACTAATATAGATGTATCTAAAAATATTTTAATTGTAGATACATCTATTTTAGTGGTAAATAATATGGATCGAAGGAAGTAACTGTTTTTTATTAACGAATTTTCTTTCCAGACAATCCGTCCTCATCATAGTCATAGATGAATAATAGTTGATATTTTCTTAAAATACCCCATCTCCTTGTGCCGCGGATGCGCGCTTGCGGCCATACAATAGTGTCACGGATAGGCCGAAAAGTGGCGGCACAAAGATGTCCACTGAATCATCTAGCATGATCCAAGCAAGCGTCCATCTCTTTCTCAGGACAAGTTGTTTATCTCATCAGCCTGTGTGTGCAGCGTATGCATATTTCATCGCTCAGGCCGATCCCTTTCAATGAACCTAGTCAAAAACTTGGACTGGCGACCCGCCCGACCAGTAGCAGCTAGCTTGACCACGACTAAAATATATTTATGTACCTATATGAATGCTCCAAGTGATATGTACAAAAAATTGCTCAAATTAGATGACGGACATGCAGGACAACAGAAATCCTATTCAAGCTCCTTGCATAGGTCAGTAAGTAAAGATGGGTCTTATTTGGGACCCCATGCAGTCATGTTCCCTTCTTCCTTGACTGTTGTTGCCCTCATTTTGCCTCCATCAGAGCAAGAACAATAGTATAGCCGGGAGTCGGCTAAAATAATTTGCCACATCATTTATAGTCAAGTTATAGCTAGCATGTACAATAGTAAGCTATAAAAGTGTAGTATTTTTACAATACATGGCCCACCTTTTAGTCTCACATAGTGCTTGTGAAAGACGCGTCTTAGAGTCTGGTTATTAGGATAAGTAGCTTCACTTCTTTCTCTCTCCTAATCTCTCTCCTCCAACTAAGCAAACTTATAATATTTTATCTCTTATAGCCAGCTGACTGTACCTTATTGTACTTGCTCTCATAGCTTTGTCTGGGGTGGATCACCATCAAATTCGAGTGAAGGGAGGAGGCCGACGGTTGGTTTTTGCAGCAATTATTTCCCATCCCCTCAACAGTGATGTGATTGCTCTCTATGCGTTGATTAACCTATTGGATATTCCGAGCAGGATGATTGTTGGTTTCTATGGATCACGTCTGCTGTCGTTGCTCGTAGTGTGATTGGCTGATGTTGTCAATCGAGACATCTCGAGGTCACCACATCAATACGAGTTAATCAAGCGAAAACCGCTCGAGGTGAAAGATGGTGTCTTCCTCTGAAGCGATGGCCATCATATATAGCTGGAAACGTTCTTGGTCATAACTTTAGTGTGGTTTTCGGGTTGATGGAATGCCACTTTTCTCCCTATAAATTTAGGTGAATGTCACGAGATTTTTGTGGTGGTCTATAGCAAATCTTGCAGCCATTTAGTAGCTGTTTTTATCAGGATGGTGTCACCGTCAGCACTTGGGTCCTTTTTGTGAATTTTTCAACTCGGTTGAAGGTTGTTTTGTCTTTTTGAGTCATGAGCGCTTCAGGTTTCACACTAACCACTCACACTCACGGTGAGGTTAAATCACACATGCACCATCTCACTTTTGCTCAAGTTTCAATAAATTCTTGTATGCTTAAATAGCTGAGTCAAATCTCTTCTACTCCACTACCTGGTCTAGTACAGTACTAGACGAGTTGTACTACCATTAGTGGTTGTTTCAGTAAAAGGGTAGGATATGTGCAATAAATTCTTTCTAGAATTGGGGATGACTCGTATCTTCATTTTCTACAGTTGAGAGGTCGGGCGTTCAGCCATGATACCTGATCCACGGCTGCTCAAACAAAAAAGAGGATTCTCGTTGATGCATTCTCCACACAAGTTTGTGCTCATGCATGACGAAAAATTGAACAAAAGATTCAGATCTTTGTGGTGTAAAAACTCTAGATTGTCAATTAAACATTTTGTGACATTGTGCCACTGTCCTTGATGCTGATATGCAGTACTGCAGATAACAACATGAACTTTCGTGGACAATGCCACGATTGGTCTGTGTTGAAAATGGAGCAGGTAGCAACGTCGGTGCTTAGTGGATACACGGACACATACTTCAATTACTATGAGAAAGAAGATGTTCAGAGAAAATACCATGAGAAAGAAATAGTTTCAACAATCTATTTCTATACCAACTTGGAGTATCTTTCTCTAAACCAACAAGTAGAAGCCAAAGTGTCCGCAAAACAAATACAAAAACAAACCCAACATTAACCTAGCAAATACCATAAAGTTGTCACACGGTGTCACTCTCTCCCTGAGTTCTGCAGGGCGTCCGCCATTGCTACCAGCAATAAAGAGAGGAAGGGACCTAGGGTGTGTGTCAACTATCGGGCAATAGTACTTTAGCAATTGAATGAGCGCCAACAAACTGATTATCTGTGATTTTTGACCGAGTAATCGGAGCTACGGATTAATGGTGGTGACCCCATGGGTATGAGTTACATCTAGAATTATCATGCTATGATATAGAGATGTCCAGAGACGTTGCACCTCCCTATTCTATCATGTCCTATTCTTCTCAATAATTGTACTATAATGTTTCCTTCGGATCTACCTTCATAGTACTGTATAAGATTGCACAATGCCTTAAAAATGGGTCAACTACTTCTGTAACCTTCCATCCTGACGTCATTCATGTGCCATGGCTGCGCGATTGCATCACGGATCCCGATACTCGCCATTTGGACATCCACAGAGATGGACCGCAAGTTAATTTAGTAAATGTTTGCTTTCAAGTTTTCTTACCATACGATCCATCCTCATCATAGATGAATGAATAAGATATCATGAACAGCTGATTATTCGTCAAACACTCCATCTCCTTGTGTTGCGGCTGCGCGCTTGCATCCATCCGAGCAGCGTGACTGATAGGCCTAATAGTCGTGTTGCTGTTTACTCTACTCCAGTGGTAGTATTATACCAACCGACAGTTGCCACGGGTATGTCGACGCATGGGACGAACACATGCTAAATATGCTCGCAACACCCCTACTATAATATCGTCACTGAAGCACTAGCATGATCCAAGCAAGCGTCTATCTCTTTCTCAGAACGATTTGTTTTTCTCATTAGCCTACGTGTGCAGCGTATGCAGATCTCATCGCTCAGGACGACCCCCTATAACAAACCTGGTCAAAAAAATTGGACAGGCAGCCTGCCTGGCCGGTAGCGTCTTGACCTTATCCTGACCCAAATGTTTTCTTGTACCTATATGCATGCTCCAATTGATATCGTCCACAAAAGAAATGGGAAAACCTTATCGTGACACATTCTGCTCTACACAAATTTTTGGGTCAAATATTTATTCCTGCTCTACACAAAAGATAATTCGTTCACTATGATAGAGGATCGCACCAATGATATCCCACAATTGTCTGTTCAGGAAAATGAACTTCTATCAAAAAAAATTACAGAGGATGAAGTGTTCGATGCCATTAATCAGATGGAACATAATAAATCACCAGGACCTGATGGCTTTCCGGCGGAGTTCTATCAAAGATTTTGGAATGTAATTAAAGGGGATTTGATGGCCATGTTTGGGCATTTCCAAAATGGTGGCTTCCCCTTATTTAAACTAAACTTTGGGACCATTACTTTGCTCCCCAAAAAAGAAAATGCAGTCCAAATTCAACAATATAGACCCATTTGTCTACTAAATGTCAGCTTCAAAATATTTACTAAGGTAGCTACTAACCGTGTGTCAGATGTGGCATACAAGGTAGTGAAACCATCCCACACTGCTTTCATGCCGGGTAGACATATTCTAGAAGGAGTAGTTGGGTTACATGAAACGATCCATGAATTACATAGTAAGAAGCTGGATGGAGTCCTTTTTAAGATCGATTTTGAGAAGGCGTATGATAAGGTGAAGTGGCCTTTCCTCCAGCAGGTACTTCGGATGAAGGGGTTTGATAACATTTGGTGTGACCGTATTAGAAGTTTCGTAGAGAGGGGTAGTGTGGGGATTAAGGTCAATGATAATGTGGGACATAATTTCCAGACACGCAAAGGTTTGAGGCAGGGGGACCCGCTATCACCTATTCTTTTTAACATTGTCACCGATATGCTGGCTATTCTGATAGCTCAGGCTAAAGAGGAGGGTCAAGTTGGAAGCCTTATTCCACACTTAGTCGACGGAGGGGTATCTGTTTTGCAGTACGCTGACGATACTATCTTATTTATGGAACATGATTTAGCTAAGGCTGTTAATATGAAACTCATTCTTTGTATCTTTGAACAATTATCTGGTCTTAAAATTAATTTCCATAAGAGTGAGTTGTTTTGCTTTGGTAAAGCTACAGAATTGGAGCATCAATATAAAAATATCTTTGGTTGTACATCTGGGACTTTACCTTTCCGATATCTAGGGATTCCCATTCAATACCGGCGACTTCGCAATTCTGAATGGAATCCGATGGAGAATCGTTTTGCCTCAAAGTTAGGATGCTGGAAGGGCAAGATGTTGTCTTATGGGGATCGTCTGGTGCTTGTAAATTCTGTAATTACAAGCTTACCAATGTTTAAGCTATCATTCCTAGAAATTTCTAAAGGCGTGCGTAAGAGACTTGATTATTATCGTTCCCACTTATTTTGGCAAGAGGAGGATGATAAGAAGTAATATAGATTATCTAGATGGAATATAGTATGTAGACCTAAGGATCAAGGGGGTTTGGGAATTGAGGTGCTTGAACTGAAAAACCTGTGCCTATTAAGTAAATGGCTTTTTAAATTGTTACATGAAGAAGGGATGTGGCAACAACTGCTTCATAATAAGTATATCAAAAACAAAACATTGGCTCAGGTAGAGGTTAAACCTACAGATTCACCGTTTTGGAAGGGACTTATGCGGGTTAAGCCAGAGTTTTTTAAGAGAGGGAGGTTCAAGGTTGGTAATGAGACGACGGTACGGTTTTGGGAGGATACTTGGCTTGGCGACTACCCTCTAGCTGTACAATATCCGTCGTTATATAATATTGTCCAACGGAAGAATGAGTTGGTTTCTACGGTATTGGCACACCCACCGCTGAATACTGGTTTTAGAAGAACTCTCAATGAGTATAAATACAATTTATGGTTACACTTATGCCAGCGGCTTATGTCTATTAACTTATCTTATGAACCTAACATTTTTGTTTGGAACCTAAATGAATCTGGTTTATTTTCTGTTAAATCCATGTACCTTGATCTTATGAATGGTCATACTAGATTTTTGCGGAAATATCTTTGGAAGATTAAGGTTCCTCTAAAAATTAAGATTTTTATGTAGTTTCTAAGTAATAGAGTGTTGCTCACTAAGGATAATTTGGCGAAGAGAAAATGGACAGGTTGTCAACAATGTTGTTTTTGCAACACTAATGAAACTGTTGACCATCTGTTTCTTCATTGTCCTTTTGCAAAAATTGTGTGGCGCATGATATTTTTTACATATAATATTCCACTCCCTTCCAATGTAACTAATATGTTTGGTAATTGGCTAAATGGAGTGAATAAGAAGGATAAAGTGTATATTCGAATTGGTGTTTCAGCAATTTGTTGGTCGATTTGGACTAGTCGGAATGATATTATCTTTAATAAACGAAAGGGAACAAATTTTTTGCAGGTTATTCTTCGTGCGGCGCATTGGTTACAACAATGGGCATACTTGCTCCCGGCGGACCAGCGGGATACCATGGTTACTGGATGCAACCGACTCCTGGAGGTCACTCAGGACTGCTATTTTCAGACTGGATGGCGACACATTAGCAGAATTCTAGATGGATAGTTCTTTGTCTACCATTCATCTATTTTTGTTCCGTTTCGATACTTTTTTAGATTGCTTGGTCTGCGAGACTATCTTTATGTAATAAGTACTTGACGTTGACGTTTTACTTAATAAATGGTTGTGTGCATCGATTGATGCAGAGGCCGGGGCTATGCTCCCATATCTATAAAAAAAAATTATTCCTGCTTACAAAAATTGCTCATAGAAATCAAATTGGAGCTCCTCACATAGGTCAACAGATAAAGATGGGTCTGATTTCGGACCTCATGCAGCGATGCTCCTTCTTCCTTTTCAATTTTGCTAATAGATGTTCCTTCTTCCTTGACTGTTGTTGCCCTCAGTTTGCTTCCATCTAAGCTTTGTCTGGGGTGGATTGGGGCCTCCGCCCTCGATCAGGATCACCATCAAATTTGATGTATGTGGCCGGATTGCTTTGTTGCAGCCCATCCCCTCAACGGTGATGTGATTACTCTGCTCTGTATGTACTCAACATAGCAACATTCCTCCTGGTTTCCGCCAAGTGAAATTCACATTTTTCGTGTTAATTAACCCGTTGGATATTTTGAGTTGGATTTTTTTCGAAATGGGGAAAATATCACCCCAGCTTCTGCATCCAAAAGATGCACACGGCTTTTTTATTAGATTATTCACGAAACCTTACAAGAAACAATAGAAAAGATCAATCTCAAACCAACCTTACTATACCTGCAGTGGGATGAAGAGGGTGACAATACATCAACTCACATCATCCAAAACTAAATGCCTTCCCAAACCGCCCAATAGCAGGTGAGAAGCACAACCAGTCAAGCAGCTCAGCGCACGCCAACGTCCACGCCACAGGAGTTGCTCCCGCCGTATTCCTCGACTCCATCTTCAAGAGAGATCATCGTATTAACCTTGCAAGACCTGTCGTCGATGTCACCATGACGCCAGCAATTAGAGAACATAAATTAGACTTTGTAGCCTTATTGGAGACTGGAAGGTCTAATTTCTCTATTCCTTTTTTAAACCAATTGGCGACAGGGTATAACTATTCCTGGTTTTGTTTACCACCACATGGTCGGTCTGGTGGCATTTTGGTTGGCATTAACTCTGACACTCTCGAAGTGCTCAAAGTGAGTACTGGAGATTTTTGTGTCAAGATGCATGTGAAATGTAAAAGGGATGGTTTTGAATGGATCCTTGTGCCAGTCTATGGGGCTGCCCAAGACGCACATAAAGCTGAATTTTTAGCAGAATTGGTTAGAATCTGTGAGACTGAAACATTACCTATGTTGGTAGGTGGTGATTTCAACATTATTTGAAAACGTGAGGAAAAAAATAATGATAATTTTAAAGCTCGTTGGCCTTTTGTTTTCAATGCTATTATCGAACATTTGAACTTGCGCGAAATTGCTCTATCGGGAAGACAGTTTACGTGGGCAAGTCGTAGGGAGGTACCAACTTATGAGAAGCTGGATAGGGTGCTAGCCTCTATTTCTTGGGAACAAAAATTCCCCATTGTCACTGTGCGTGCATTGACAAGGGCAGACTCTGATCATACTCCGATTCTTATTGACTCAGGAGTGAAAGCACATCTGGGTAATAAGCCAAAATTCTCCTTCGAATTGCATTGGTTGCGACAAGAAGGTTTTTTTGACATGATTGAAAAGGAGTGGAAGTCTGTTTTAGGGGGTTCAAATCCAATGGATGTGTGGTTGAATAAATTGAGACACATTAGACGTTTTCTCAAAGGATGGGCAAAGAACCAAAGTGGGCATTATAAAAAAGAAAAAGATAGATTAATTGGTATTATTGACGGTTTAGATTTGAAAGCTGAATCGAATATCTTATCGGTGGCAGAAAGAGAAACGCTAAAAGATGCAAATGATAAGCTGAATAAATTACGGAGAGAGGAAGAGTCTAAATGGGCGCAGAGAGCTAAAGTTAAGCATATCCAAGAAGGGGGGAATAATACGAGATATTTTCATTTGATTGCAAATGGGAAACACAGAAGAAAGAAAATTTTCCAATTAGAACAACAAGAAGGAACCATTATTGGGGAGGATAATTTGAAGGTCTACATTACTGAGTTTTATAAAAAAATATTTGGGGCACCGGTGTCAAATAATATTTCTTTGGTAGAGGAGGAGGTGCAGGACATTCCCCAGATATCGATTGTTGAGAATGCGATTCTCACAGCTTCTTTCTCTGAGGAAGAAGTTCATGACGCACTTTTTCAGATGGAGCGTAATAAAGCGCCGGGACCTGATGGTTTTCCGGCTGAGTTTTATCAAAAATTTTGGGTAGTAATAAAAGATGATTTAATGGCGCTGTTCAATCAATTCAGTATTGGGGATTTGCCTCTATACAAATTGAATTTCAGCGTCATTACATTATTACCCAAAAAAGAGGACGCGGTGCAAATACAACAGTATAGACCTATTTGTCTTCTGAATGTGTGCTTTAAATTTTTTACTAAGGTTGGTACAAATCGTATAACGGGGATTGCCCCAAGAGTTATAAGACCAACACAATCCGCTTTTATGCCGGGAAGGAATATTCTTGAAGGGGTGGTCATTCTTCACGAAACTATCCATGAGTTACATAATAAGAAATTAGATGGGGTTTTATTTAAAATCGACTTCGAAAAGGCATATGATAAAGTCAAATGGTCATTCCTACAACAAACTTTGAGGATGAAGGGGTTTGCCCCTGAATGGTGTAGGATGATCAACCAATATGTTCAAGGGGGTAGTGTAGGTGTAAAAGTAAATGATGACATTGGTCATTATTTTCAGACAAAAAAAGGTTTGAGACAGGGTGATCCTTTGTCTCCTATTCTTTTTAATGTTGTAGTAGATATGCTTGCTATCATCATTGAGAGAGCAAAAAATGATGATCAGGTAGGAGGGCTTATTCCTCATTTGGTTGAAGGAGGGATTTCTATCTTACAATATGCTGATGACACTATCCTTTTCTTAGAACATGATCTCCAGAAAGCAGTGAATATGAAATTAATTCTATGCCTTTTCGAAGAGCTCTCTGGGCTTAAAATTAATTTTCATAAGAGTGAGATTTTTTGCTTTGGGAAGGCAAATGATGATGTGGACCAGTATAAACAGATCTTTGGATGTGATGCTGGTTCGTTACCTTTCAAATACTTAGGTATCCCTATTCATTTTAGAAAGCTTAGAATTTCTGATTGGTATCCAGTAGAGACCCGATTTGAAAGCAAATTGGGATGCTGGAAAGGCAAACTACTGTCCTATGGAGACAGACTTGTCCTTATCAATTCGGTTTTATCGAGCTTACCGATGTTCATGCTTTCTTTTCTAGAAATACCTGTTGGGGTAAGGAAAAGATTGGACTTTTATAGATCCCCGTTTTTCTGGCAATCCGATGAAAATAAAAGGAAATATCGACTTACTAAGTGGAATATCGTCTGCAGACCCAAGGATCAAGGAAGTCTAGGTATTGAGGTCCTTGAATTGAAAAATAGATGTTTATTGAGTAAGTGGCTTTATAAGCTTCTAAATGAGGATGGGGTGTGGCAGGAGTTGCTACAGAATAAATACCTAAGACAAAATACCTTATCTGAGGTACAAGCTAAACCCACAGATTCTCCCTTTTGGAAGGGATTGATGAGGGTTAAGGACGATTTTTTTAACAGAGGTTTTTTCAAGTTGGGTAATGGTACAAATATCCGATTCTAGGAAGACACCTGGTTGGGTAGAACACCATTAGCTCAACAATATCCTTCCTTGTATAATATTGTACATCATAAGAATGTGACCGTAGCTCACGTGTTAGCTCAAACGCCTCTGAATATCAGTTTTAGAAGGCTTTTGGTGGGTAACAAATGGACTACATGGTTGCAGCTATGCCGGAAACTTATGAGGATTACTTTATCAGATGAAAAGGATCAATTTGTTTGGAAATTGACAACAAAGGGCGTGTTTACAGTGAAATCTATGTATGAGGATCTTATGAATGACCATACCCCTTTTTTGCGGAAGTACCTTTGGAAAGTTAAAGTTCCTTTAAAGATAAAAATATTTATGTGGTTCCTAAGCAATAAGGTTTTACTTACTAAAGACAATTTAGCCAAAAGAAGATGGAATGGTTGTACAAAATGTGTTTTTTGTGGTGAGCAGGAGACTATTGAGCATTTGTTCATCACTTGTCCTTTAGCTAAAATTCTTTGGCGTACTATTAATTTTACTTTTGATCTTCCGCCTCCAACCAATGTTACCAATATGTTTGGTAATTGGCTAAATGGAGTTGATAGACAATCAAAGGCTTTCATCCGTATTGGGGTTTCTGCCTTATGTTGGTCTATCTGGAGGACAAGAAATGATATTATTTTTAACAAAAAACATTCTTTTAACTTTTTGCAGGTTATCCATATGGTGTCACATTGGGTCCAGTTGTGGGCTCTTCTGTCACCGGAGGGACAGCGGGATGCTATGGCTATTGGATGCACACGGCTCCAGATGGTCGCTCAGGATATCTTGTGCCTGGCTGGCTGGCGGCACAATAGGAGGATACAGTGATGTGTACTCCGTTTTCTTTAGTTCTCTTTCGCTGGTTGATTTTTGTATCAATTCTTGGCGATGACTGAGGTGTAATAACTTTGTACTATCATACGTTTAATAAAAGGCCGTGTGCATCATCATGATGCAGAAGCCGGGGTTTTATTCCCCATTTCGAAAGAAAAAAAAAGACAGCTCCACCATCCTGCACCTATACATCATCCCGCATCTGTCGTTGATACCCTGCAGCACCATGCCACTGAGACTCAGCGCCAACAATGTGGTAGATGAACACCACTCCACCGAAAACCGCCAACATCCAGCAGCTGCTCCAAAAACGATACCCCAAGAGGTAGAACGACGCAGGCGCGCCGCCATCGTCCGATCCGGGAGACCCGGACCTAGCTGGATCTTTCGAGCTGGATGATTGTTGGTTTCCATGGATCATGTCTGCTGTCGTTGCTCGTCGTGTGATTGGCTGCTCCTGTCATGATGCTTGGTGTAGATCGTTTGCTTGTCAATCGAGACATGTCGAGGTCACCGCATTGATACGAGTTAATCAAGCAAAAAACCTCTCGATGTGAAAGATGGTGTCTTTCTCTGAAGCGATGGCCATCATATATAGCCGGAAACGTTCTTCTTCATAACTTAACTGTAGTTTTCAGGTTGATGGAATGCCACTTTTTTTCAATATAAATTTAGGTGAATGTCACGAGATTTTTCTGGCCGTGTATAGCAAATCTTGCAGCCATTTAGTGGTTGTTTTAGCAGGTGGGTGTCACCGTCAGTACTGGGGTCCTTTTTATGAATTTTTCAACTCGGTTAAAGGTTGTTTTTTCTTTTTGAGCGCTTTAGGTTTCACACTAACCACTGACACTCGCAGTGGACAGGTTAAATCACACATACACCATCTCCACTTTTGCTCAAGTTTCAATAAATTCTGTGTGCTTAATTAGCTGAGTCAAATCTCTTCTACTCCACTACCTGGTCTAGTACTAGACAAGTTGCAATGAAAACCTTGCAACCCTCCTGTACTAACCACGAGGTGGTTGTTTCAGTAAAAGGGTAGGAGATATGCAATAAATTCTTTCTGGAAGTGGTGATGACTCGTATGTTCATGTTCACTAGTTAAAATTTCAGCCATGATACCTTCTGAATGGCTGCTCAATCAAAAGATTCAGAACTTTGTGGTGTAAGAGCTTCAGAATTTCCTTGATACATTCTCCACACAAGTTGGTGCTCATGCATGACGAAAAATGGGTCAAAAGATTCAGAACTTTGTGGCGTAAAAGCTCCATATGTCAATTAAACTTTTTGTGACATTGTGCCCACTGTCCTTGATAGTGATATGCAGTACTGCAGATAACAACATGAACTTTTGTGGACAAGGCCACGATTGATCTGTGTTGGACATGGAATACTCCCTCCGTGCATTAATGTAAGATGTTTCAGATGTTTTTAAACTAGACTAGATAGAAACTGAAAAGAGTGAATCTGCACACTAAAAGTACACTAGATACAAATAAAAGTGAGTGAACCTATAAAATTGCCAAAACATCATACATTTCTGTACGGAGGAAGTAGATAGCAGCGTCAGTGCTTAGTGGACACGCAAACACATGATTCAGTTACTATGAGAAAGAAGATGTTCAAAGAAAATATCATGGGAAAGAAATATGTTGAACAATAGCTTGAAAAGGAGTTCCAGAAAAATACTGGACCATATGCTTCCACCACTAGTTTCTTGAGATCTGAATTCACGTTCAAAAAAAAAGAATTCACCAAACTTGTCCGATAAATGGTTATGTCTACCGCACAAAGAAATGTTCACCATACTATTTATCTGAGCAACGCGAATGTCGCTGATAAAATTTGTGAATGTTGTGAAAAGCTATCAAGGACTGTTTTGAAAGGTCCAGCCCGTTTCGTCGATGGATTGGCATGTAACAACTTAATGTTGTGCCCCCACGAACAGTTGTGTACGAATTTCATGGTTCTCCACAGGCTTCTCATGAAACCGTTGGATCCAGCAGAATCTGAGAATTGTCAGCATGGCAAGAAGATTGCTTCAACGGAGATCGTTTAGACAATCAACAAGCATCTTCGGTCTCTGACTTTTCGGTCTCAACATCATATCTAGTATCTCCCATCTTATCTAATATCTTTCCCAACATCGCCATTGTTCTTTGTTTTTTTTCAATGCTGTTTGTTGCGGTGTTGCTGATCATCACTTAATTTGCATCTCTCACAACCATGTCCAGGTCCAAACGCGGAAGAGGTGTCCCCCTCACTCGAAATTTAGAGCGGGAGGAGGTCAAATCGTTTGGTTTTTGCAGCAATTATTTACCCACCATCACAAGGTTGATGTGATTACTCTTGTGTATGCAGCGGAGAACGCACGGCAGTGAGCAGGACACGATTCATCAACATACTTTTGGCCAAGGAGACACATGACGGCATGAAGAGGCACTCAATCATGACAAACAAGCAAAACTCGCGTTCTTGTGTTAGTTAGAGCGAAATGATGATCAAATAGGATAGCTAGGGTGGGTGTGGTATGGCATGGAGCATTTGCTAATTTAAAGCAATGGCAACCGTTGAGGCAAATGGCGACAGGAGGAAATTCATGGCTTGATATGGACACACCATGGCGTAGTGGTGTGTCATACTTTGGGTAACCGCATCTTGTAGCGGTTGGTACATATCGGATCCTATAGCAACGCTTTGAGTGGTGTATTTCTTCCAGAAGAAAAGGCGTGTCTCCTTCAGCACAGATTTCAGACTATTTTTCGAAATGGGAGCCACGCCCCAGCCTCTGCATCAATAGATGTACACGGCCGTTAAATCAAATACTACAGATCATGCTCACTTTTGTGCAAGTGCAATTAGCTGGTGGGTGATTAGCCAATACATCGACTAAGTCTAGGACTAGCAGAGATTTGCAATGATGTCTGTGCACAAGTGGTAAGATGTCTCATATATTATTGTTGTACAGCTAAAAGTTCAGACGTTACGCCATTCTCCACACAAGGTGGTGCTCATGCGTGACAAAGGAAATGGATCGAAAGATTCAGAACTTTGTGGTGTAAAAGCTCTGGATTGTCAATTAAGCCTTTTGTGCCTGCGTGCCTACCGTCCTCGATGATGATATGCAGTACATTATCGCAGATGGCAACATGATCTTTAATTCTGGACAATGCCACGAATATGAACCGTGTTGAAACTGGATCAGATAACTACATCAGTGGTTCCAAGAGTGGACACACGAACACATTCTTCAATTGTCATGAGAAAGAAAGATGTCGATAACTGGAGAATATGCTTCCACTAGTTTCTAGGGATCTGAAGTCTGAACCTTGCAAGTTGACTCTGCATAAAGGGGTGCTAGATCTACCAGCAGCTGTACCTGTACGATGTATAGCAGAACATGATCATTGCTTGCATGTGATTGATGCAACCAAAAGACACCATGACATGTGTTGTCTAGCCTACCAGTATTAAACACCACCTAGCTGATGCATTGCATCTGATCCTACTTCTGTCGAAATGTGATCGCATTTCCACCACTATAAAAAAAGATGCAATATGTACATGCAGCATCCATTCAGATTCATATAAGAACTCGAGCTCCTGCAATAATGTGCGTGCGTGTGTGGTCTTGGGAATAGGCCTGCTCTTGCAAGCAACGTCTAGAAGCTCACGTGCTGAATTACTGAATGCACACAAAAGGAGATAGAGAAAGGTGGCCACACATCTCACAATTCTCCAATTGGTTCTATGATGGAAATTTATCCATGAAAAGTATTAACTCTTCATATATCACTCTTATTTCTAAGGTTGAAAATCCCACCACACCAGAAGACTTTAGACCCATAACTCATTTGAACAGTGCCCTCAAGATCATCACCAAGCTTCTAGCCAACGGACTTTAGAAGATCATCATGCGATTAGTCCATGAAAACTAATATGGTTTTCTGAAGAAAGATCAATTCAAGATCTTCTTGGATGGCATTTGAGTACTTATTCCAGTGTTACCTGTCAAAAGAGGAAATTTTGATCTTGAAGCTTGACTTTAAAAAGGCTTTTTATAAAATTAAGCATACCTCAATACTACAGATTCTTAAGGCAATGGGATTTGGAGATAACTGGATCGAATGGATCATTATGACTTTAATGTTGAATGGAGTTCTTGGAAAGAAGTTTTACTGTAGAAGAGGGGTAAGGCAGGGTGACCCATTGTCACCACTGCTTTTTGTACGTGTTGCTCACTTCTTACAATCTGTTCTCAGCAAAGCTATGAATCAAGGTTTAAATCTCCAAGCCTATTCCTTGCCCTTATTGCCATGATTTTCTAGTCATCCAGTATGCAGATGATACTTTTGGTGGTTATGAAAGCTTATGCGGCCCAACTCATCTACCTCACAGCTTTGCTACATACTTTTGCTCTATCTACTAGTCTGATAGCTAGTGAATTGTCACAAATCCAGTATCATCCCAATTAACATGAATGAAGAAAAGTTGAATCACTTCACTACTACAATAAGTTGCAAAAAAGGAACATTTTCTTTCACTTATCTTGGTTTAGCACTGGGAATAACAAAGCCATCTCTGGAATATTTTCTAATAATGGTGCAAGGAGTACAAAGAAGATTGTGTGGTATTAATGATTTCCTTAATTATGGAGGAATGCTACAGATGGTTAAGTTAATTTTAATTTCCCTACCTATATTATTCATGTGATGTTTGGATGTGCCGATCACTATTAAAGATCAAGTAATCAAGTACGTGGAGAAAAAAGAATTCTGATGTACAGGCTAGAGGCAATGCCCTAGTGTCATGAAAACAAAATTTGTCGACCCAAAGATCAAGGAGGCATTGGTGTCTTAAATCTGGAAATTCAAAACAAACCTTTGCTTCTAAAGAATTTGCACAATTTTTATAATAACATGGATATTCATTGGGTTCATCTAGTTAGAGGAACCTATTATAATGACGGGAGAATGCCTGGGAATCATGTGGAAGGGTCTTTCTGGTGGAAGACACACTTCAATTGATTGATAATATACTTGTGTATAGGAAAGGAAAGGAGTACGCGTATATACTATCTTGATAGTACAATATTATAATGCTTGTTTTCACATACTCCAAGTTAATCCAAGTTGTGTGCATTATGCCTGATAGTTAAGTGCATTTAAATGAAACCAGGTAAGTTCAGCTTAAACAAATTACTGGAAATTTAGTAGCAGTCAGCTATGTGCAAAAAAAAAAAACTAGTATCTCAACAACTAATTAACAATGCACACTAAAAATCAAATCATAGTGCGGATGACACGGTCAAATCATAGTTTGAGCATATGTTGGATGGCACAACTTGCATTATTTCTACATGCTAAAGTATAATCTCGTGATAAAATACCATTGTTTGTGTGAACAAATAATGAGAGTGTTTATTGTATTGACTTGCGTGAACAAATAATTTGTGTTCAGTTAATTTGTAGCCTTGGCTAGTTTCAGAAAGTCCATCGTCAGGGCCAGAAAAAAAAAACTAAAGACAACACTTCTTTTGCTCAATTGAAAAAATATCTATTCTATTCACCGGGTACTAATCAACGCCAATAAGAAAACACAGTTTGATTTATCAGCTGACTATGCAATTTCACTGCTAATAAGTACATGTACATTAGTCAAGTCTCTGAATGTGAGGTGCAGGTTTCAGAATGTGAACACTAGAATGTGAGGAGTACTTAGAGCTACAAAATCCTCACATTCACGTCCTGGTTTTGGTTAGCTAAACTGGTTTTAGAAGGGCTAGCTATAAACTGGAATTTTTGGTCCGGAATACGACTCTGAATCCGATTGGATGTATCCAAATCAAATTCAATACATGGGCCGAACTTGGGGCCGGCCTATTGCCGTGCCCTCGTTCATCTGATCTGAGAGAGAGTTTTTTTTGGTTACTAGGCATTAATGCATTATCGCCCCCATCGCCTCCTTCCCCACCTCCGGCGGTCAGATCTAGTGAACTCCGATCCGACCGACGATCCAAGGCTCAAGGCTGGCGGCCTGGGCCCGTTGCCCTCGACCTGGAGGCCGGCGACCAGCTGCTGAGAAGCTTTGAAGCTCCAGGGTCGACCCCTCCTTGCAAGGACTGCCTTCTTGTTCTTGGTAAGCGACTGGATTTTTTCGTTGTCAGTAGGAGCACATCATCCTCAATCCTGAATTCTTAGTTGGGATTGTCGTTGTTTAAACTACAGGTATCATCAGATTTGTCCAATTATCTTGTTCAGTAGTTGATTGAATTGGGAGTAAGAACCACCTGAGGAAGATTTACCACCACCACCAGAACAACCTTTATCTCTGCTTCTTGAACTGAACAGCGACAATAGTTAGGACTATAGTTAGTTCTATTTTGGAGTAGCCCTTATATTTTGTAATCATACATGTATTTTGTAACCAATAGTTATGTATTTTGTAACCAATGTATTTTGTCTCAAGTCTACAACTTATACCGCTGTTTAAATTTTGCTTGGTCTTTCCCACCCCCAGATTTTTTTTCAAGCTCCGCCAGTGCCGCTGCCAGCCATGGCGGCGAGAGGTCCCCGTCTCAACAAGAAGTTTGTGGCGCCTGACACCAAATCACCTCTCTCCGCCCAAGGCAAGCAACCGCCGCCCCGAGACAACCAAGAAGGCGCCGACCGCATCAGCAACCTCCCCGACGCCATCCTCGGCGAGATCATCGCCCTTCTCCCTGCCAAGGACGGCGCCCGCACCCGCACCCTCGCGTCTCGTTGGCGTCACCTCTGGCACTCCGCCCCTCTCAACCTCGACTGCCGCGGCCTTGCCAGCCGTGGGGATGAGCTCGCCCGTGCGATATCACGCATCCTCTCCTCACACCCAGGCCCCGGCCGCCGCTTCTGCGTCGACGCGGCTTACTTCAAGGGCCGCGATCTGACAGCTGCTGTTGACGCCTGGCTCCAATCCGCCACCCTCGACGGCCTCCGGGAGCTTCATCTATGGTACACCCGCTTCTTGCCACCGGTGCAGCTGCCAGCGTCCACCTTCCGCTTCTCGCCCACCCTATGCGCTCTCACCCTCGGGAAATGCCACATTACCGACGGCATCACGCAGGGGCTTCGCCTCCCCCTGCTCAATCACCTGACCCTTGAACAGATCGAGATTTCGGAATGCTCGCTTGAGAGCATGATTGCTGGGTGTCCGGACATAGAGTGCTTGCTGATTCGTCACAGCTTTGGCTTCCGTTGCGCCCGAATCAACTCCCTCACACTTAGAAGCATTGGCTTGTGTGTGACTTCAGGAAATGAGATCGAGCTCGAAGAAATCATCATCGAGAACGCCCCTTCTCTTGAGAAGCTGCTTTCTTATAATACGCTGGCAAACCAACATATATCAGTATTATCCGCGCCTAAATTGGAAACCTTAGGCTGGATTCCTGATCGAGATGACCACACACTCATCTTTGGCTCCACGGTGTTTCAGGTAGATTTGGTCTTGCTACTTTCATTTTCAGCCTCAGTGAAGCTTGTATGCTGCATTTTTCTTTGTGCGGTGAAACTATATATCATCTGCACATGTATATGGCCTAATGTTGTCTTGAATGCTTGATGAAGGGATTACATGTTGACCACTTGACAACGGTGTTGAGCACCGTGAAGACCTTAGCATTCAAGATGCATGCTCTCAGTTTGGACGTAGCTATTGACATGTTGAGATGCTTTCCCTGCTTGGAGAACATGTACATCCAGGTGAAGTTTCTTCACTGATAGTTCACAGTTCTCAATTGATCTTTCAAGCTAGTCTGAATTATTAATTCTCCATCTGTCCATGTTATTTTTCAGCCAAGTCCAAAACGGGGGAATAAGGCTTGGGGCCTTAAACACCTGAACCTTGACAGATGCCTTGACATCCGTCTCAAGACAATAATGCTGTCCCAAAATCACGGCATCGTATCTTTAGTTGACTTCGTCATATTCTTTGTGTTGAACGCGAAAGTGCTAGATTCAATAACATTTCTGGTCGCAGGCAGTAGTGAGGCGTTTATTGCCGAACATGGGGGAAAGTTTCAGCTGGAGAAAAGGGCTTCAAGAGGTGCTCAGTTATATGTTAGAACCGATGACTGTTTTAATAATGTTTGGGATATCAAGCATCTCCAGGATCAAACTGATCCATTCATTCGCATGTGCTAGAACTGGGTTTGGTCCTTTGAAGAGCTATTGTTGCTTATCTCGGTTTGAAACTAAGTTTCATCTCTTGAGTTGTTACGTATTCTAGTTGTCTTCTTTTTTTGCGAATGTACGTATTCTAGTTGTCTTGCCTGTCTCATGTTTTTAGTTCTCTCTACTATCCATATTATTCTGGAACCATGTGACAGCATGACATACTTTAAGAGCCGAGGTGTTCTCCAAAATAATTTTGTAGCCCTGAAATTCATTTTCGTATCTGGGCATTGACTACAGTTAGGTTGAGTATCATAACTGAAAAATCTAACACATAGCTTCCTTGTCTGTCATTGTTCATGTGGCTCTAGTTTTCACATAGCTTCAGTTTTTCTTGTACTTACCATTAATTTCTACGAATTTTATATATGCTTAAATTCTGTTTATGTTATGTTCATGGAAGTACTACTCCCGCTCTTTGAAAATACTTATCCTTGACATTTGACAGGGTCTCTAATGTGGTACTTTGGGCATCTATTTCTGTGAAAACATGTTACTTTAAACAAAAAAATTAGACATCGTGTAAGCATAGTAGCATATCGATCTCCTGATGACAATTGTTGACAAATTTCTGTGAAGTTACATTGCAGCATCAAGAAGTTTGACAAACATAGATTAAAATAGACAGGTATATTTTTGATTAATGTGTCCGCAATGTTTTGGACATCAAGCATTTTTTTTTGACCTGGACTACGGCTGGCTTGCGCCGGCCTGAACACTTTATAACCACTCACAAAGCTTACAAGGGTCATTACAATATTTTAGAGGACAGAGAGAGAGGTGGGGTGGAGGCATCTCAGGGCGGATCGTGGCCGTTACACCAATTATTAAGAAGAGAGGTAGAGGAGGTGGTGTTACATCGGAAAGCCCAAAGCCTAATGTCTTCAATGCATCGCCGAGAGACCGTGGAGAGATCCTCGTCAAGCCCGCTGAAGGTCATGGCATTTCTCCTTTTCCAAATGCTCGAAGCGATGGCGGTATTGATGGTAGTGCGAGAGCCAGAAGTCGTCAAAGGTGGCGGAGGTAGAGTTGTCGAAGTCGTGGTGGAAGAGGCGCCAGACCTCCTTGTCGCGGGGGCACAACAGAAGTAGTGGTCCGTATCTTCGTCTTGAGGGCGGGCGAGGCAGGTGGTGGAGTTGTTTAGGTGGTGTCTGAAGCGCCGCTCATTGGTTGGGAGCCGCTTCCTCCGAGCGAGCCAGCAGAAAATCTTGCACTTAAGAGGGGCAGCACTCCTCCAAATTGTGGTCGCCACATCATCAAGCATATTCATGTTTTGGATTTAAGTGATTCATTTGGATGTTGTTGTTCATGCTTGGTTTGTCCATTGTTGGAGCTTTTCATGCGTATCAGCTCCCATCATTTATTTAAGTGATGCTAACTACCAGCATGAGCTACTCTATAGTAGAGGAGTTTTAGACTCGAAAAACTTCTGTTCATTTTATTCTGTTCATCTTGGCATTGACTGCCTTTTTAGATTGAGCATCATAACTGAAAGTTCATGCTTCTTTCTCCACTTTCTTTGATGCTACCTTGTTTCTGCCCAGTTAACTTTTAGTGTCAATATCGTGCAAGCTTAAATTTTGTTTATCTTATTTTTGCATGTTGGATTTTTCTATGGAGGGTGTTTAGCTGCATAGCCGCTATCCATCGAGTTTCAAAAATGACATAATTAACATTACGCGGTGGAAATCAGTGATATTTAGGTGACAAAGCATGTATTTTTTGTTGTGCAGACGCTACCAGTCATCAGCCTTTTCACATATATTTTTCTTCTCTTTTTTTGGTGACATCGTCACGTTTGATGAGTGTTATCTGTCAAATGATGATGGACTGGTTCAGTTGACAGTGCTGAACCTTTGGCTGATTGGGTTGAGTATCCATGGTGGCGGTCACCAGTTCAGTTGACCATGATCCTTGTGCAGGTGCCTTTGTGAAAAGAAGGTCAAGGCTTTTCTCACTCATGTAAATTCAAATGATGGAAAATTGTGAGCCTATTGGTAAATAAGTCCAAACTAATCTTACTTGAAATACCAGAAATTTCATATCTTGCTAGAAAGGTGCTGGTAGTACAGTCGTTCAGGTTCAATATCAGGTATCCTGAGGATAACGGTTAAATATCAGAGTGCAGGTTCCTGATGACTTTCACGACTTAAACATACTTTTCCCTTTAGAACATTGACATGGTTTTCGGTGCACAATTTCCATTTTGAAATCTAGTTATGATTATACACACGGAAGTATATTTCTTAGTTTCAGTTTGATGATGTCAATGTTGATTTCTGTAGGTCAGTAAAGTATAAAATTGTTTGGCCAACGGATGTGCTAAAATCGGTAGGGAACCTCCACAACAATTTTCAGTTGGTGAATGTTTTTCTACCATAGCATTCCAAATACACTACAATACAAAAATGAACTAGTACAACAACTTTAGCATGTTCTATCAGGACGGCGCCCCCTTTTGTGGTCGATGTGGTGGCTGGGTACCTCACCGGCGGCGGCGGTAGCAAGGCCATCTTAAGTGATGGCATATGTATCTGCACGCCATTGGTACGGCGAGGAAGATATCATGGTGACCACCGCAAAGCGACTAATTTTCGTGTGTACCGGTACCGGACCGGAAACTGGGCATAGGACTCGGAGAAGTGAATGCTTCGCCTTTGGCATGAAGTGGCGCTTGATGGAGTTCACATTCGGGCGGGCGTCCTCGAGATCTCCGGCGAGCGTACGGTGTCCGCGTTGGTGCAGCGCATCTACGCCATGGACTTCATCAACGACAACGCGGGCTGCTTCGCCAACGGCGGCGTCTTCCCCAAGAACGGCCGCATCATCGAGTTTGGCAGCCACCGCGTCTACCTCGGCACCGTCCCCGTGCGCCAGCGCCTCTCGCCGGTGCTGGTGGCACCGGACCCGCCAAGATGGCTCTGTGCTGGTCGCGCCGCCGGCAGCGTCGATGTAATGATGACCGGTGTGGCTGGTGCAGGAAAGGAGGTTACGGGTGAAGGTGCTGGTCGCGCGGTCTCGACCCGTGCGGCTAAGCCACCGCTGGAGCGCGGCGCAGGCGCAGCGGGAGCATCGTCCGCGCCACCGGAGACACCGCTGCAGGCGGCGATGAACGTCCTCGCCACCCCCATCGCGCAGAACATCGACCCGGCAGCGGCTCAGGCGGAGCTGGAGGCGCAGCGCCAGAAGATGCTCGAGAGCGGCAAGGACATCGTCAGGGCGCAGCGCGAGCTGAACCTAACCGTACGTGAGTATAACGCTGCCCATGGCTTTGCTTCTGTTAGCGCGCATGCTGCTAGGATGCCGGAAAACCGGCTAAAAGCTCGCAACCTAGATCAGGATTTGCGCAAAGAGATTCATGCCGGCAAAAGGTATAGCAGCCCGGATAAAACTATAAAAGCTGCTAAGGCTGCGGTAGAGCTATGCGAGTCGCTTTCCGGAGATGCTTTGGCAAAACAGCAAGAGCGTGTTAGAGAGCTGCTGGAAACTATTGAGCAGCAAAATGCTGAGCAGCTGGCTAAGCTGAACAAGGCAGCGGCCTCAAAATCCGCGCGTTCAACAAAGAATGCCGGTAGCAAGTCCCATGGGCAGGCTTCGTCCCCCCATCCGGACAGGAGAAGAGAAAAAGAAGTGAATGCGCAGCAGATGACTGTGTACGATCCGGTTCTTGCCGGAAAGCAACAAGCCGGGCAACATGATGCCGGTAGAAAAGGCCAAGGGGCAGAGCGAGGCTACGCCAGAGGCGGCTATGCCGGAAACAATCATGCCGGTAGATATGAGACCGGGCAAAATTATCGACCTGCAAGGGCAGCGTACGATGAGGCGGAAATAGATCCCCCGAGGTACCGGCAGGCAAGGGCCGCGGTACCGGAATGCTATGATGAAGCTGATTCTGCAAGACCGGCAGCATACCGGAACCCATTGGGAGAACGCTTGGGGGAGAGATACTTACCGGAACGGGATGCGAGGCACCGTCTGGATAGAGTGTACTTGTCAGAAATGATCGAGGAGGAAGGTCCTCCAGGCCCTAAGTGTTTTGGCCCAAGGATCATGAGAGAAAAACCACCCGTTCGCAACTTTATGTTGCCCCGTGACACAAAGACATACGATGGCACCACGAAGCCGGAAGATTGGCTCGCGGATTACGTGACTGCGGTATACGTTGCAGGCGGTGGAGGAACCGTAGCAGGAGGAGGAAACAGGCGTTGGGCCGTGAGGATTATACCATCATTTTTGGTTGGACCGGCAAGAATCTGGCTAAACAACTTGCCGGCAGGAAGCATAAATGGCTGGCTGGATTTTGAGGAGGCTTTTGTGAGCAATTTCAGCAGCACCTATCAAAGGCCAAACAGGCCGCAGCAACTTGCTCTGTGCGTACAGCGCCCAAACGAAACAGACCGGGATTATCTGGCCCGGTGGAACACTACAAGGAACTCCTGTGAAGGGGTAATCGAGGCACAAGCCATTGCTTGGTTTAGCAGTGGATGCAGGAGAGGTTCACCGTTGTGGCAAAAGTTGCAGCGGAACATGCCGACAACGTTGGCAGAGATGATACGTGTGGCGGATAGCTATGCGTTGGGAGACCCAACGCAGCCGGCAGTGCAACCTGAGCCGGAACAGCTGCGCCACGAACAACACCGGGATAACCGGAATAACAAAAGAAGGGAAGATTTTCCGGATCGAAGGTATGGTCCGCAGCAAGTTGCTCTGCTGTGCGGAAAACTGCGAGGCCAGCGGCGATCGGAGGCAAAAACCGGATCGCAGCCATGGGCAGGTCCTAAGAAACAATGGGTGGAAAAGAAACCACGGGTCCGAGAAAAGAAGCCGGCAAGAACCCGCAAAATACACCATGGAAGCTGCCATGGACCAACCTTGCCGGTGGCACACACCGAATCCGGCACACCCGTCAAACCATCTGACGAAGGATTGTACCTGGACCAAGTACTTGATGCAAAAGGGAACGGTAAAAGATGCGCAGCCACCACAAGACATGCCGCGGCAGCAACAGCTACCACCACCACCGCCACTTACCGGGGCAAACGCCTTACCGGTGCAGCCAAACCGGCAGCAGTACCAGCAGGTTAACCGGGTGGAGCAAGATGATCAACCACCTCCACCGGCACCTTTAGGCCGGAATGTTTACGAAGACCCGCATCTGTGCTGTGTTGTCTTTGTCACTGAGCCAACAGACAGGCAAAGTGTGCACCGCCGCTCCATGGAGGTCAATGCTGTGATGCCGGCAGTCCCCAAGTACATGCTGTGGTCCAATCAGGAAATTACCTGGTCATTCAAGGATCACCCTAAGATCATGCCGAATCCGGGTGGATATGCTCTTGTTGTGGACCCAATCATGAAAGGGCCGCAAGCTCGAGTAAAATTCAGCAAGGTGCTGATAGACAATGGCAGCAGCATAAACATCATGTACAAGCACACCATGCGTACGTTGGGCATAACCGAAAACATGCTTCAGCCGACGCGCACAACGTTCCACGGGATCGTTCCTGGCTTGTCCTGTGCCCCGATAGGAAAAGTGCGGGTGGACGTGGCATTTGGAGGACGTGACAATTGCCGGGTTGAAAATGTTGAGTTCGAGGTGGTGGATCTAGACAGTCCCTACCATGCATTGCTGGGGAGACCGGCGTTGGCAGCCTTCATGGCCACAACTCATACGGCTTACCTCAAGATGAAGATGCCGGCACCTCGTGGACCATTGACTGTGGTGGGAAACTATAAGGTCTCACTGGAAACTGCATCTGCCGGATCGAACCTAGCGGAATCGCTGGTGATCGCGGAGGAAAAGAAAAGAATGCAAACAGCTGTTGCGCTGGCTCAGTCCTCACAATTGAGCTTAGCGGCAATGAGTGAAAACATGGGCTCACCGGCATTCAAGCCAACAAATGAGACAAAGGACATTGTGCTGGATCCGGCTTACCCGGAGCGCACCGTTCGTATCGGTGCCGGACTTGATCAAGCATAGGAAAGCGCGCTCGTCAGCTTCCTCCGTGAGAATCGGAATATCTTTGCCTGGTCAACTGATGATTTGGTAGGTGTTCCGAGGGAGCTGGCTGAGCACTCCTTGAATGTCCGGAAAGATGCCAAGCCGGTGCGGCAACCACTGCGCCGGTTCGCTGAAGATAGAAGGAAAATCATAGGAGAAGAGGTAACCAAACTGCTTGTTGCCGGATTCATTGTGGAGGTCACGCACACGAGTGGCTGGCCAATCCGGTAATGGTTGAAAAGAAGAAAGATGAGAACCTGGAGGCAAAAGCTCCGAAGGTGTGGCGCATGTGCATCGACTACACCAACCTAAACAAGGCTTGCCCAAGAGATCCTTTTCCTTTGCCGCGAATCGATCAAGTGATTGATTCAACTACTGGGTGTGAGTTGTTGTCCTTCCTGGACGCGTATTCCGGTTTCCACCAGATTCCCTTGAAAAAGGAAGATCAAATAAAAACTGCGTTCATTACCCCGCACGGGGCTTATTGCTATGTCACTATGCCTTTTGGTTTGCGCAACGCTGGTGCAACGTACCAGCGCTGTATGCAAAAATGCCTGTTTGATCAAATCAGAAAGAATGTGCAAGTCTATGTAGACGACATTGTGATAAAAACTAAGGTAAAGAACACCTTAATCGATGACATCCGGCAAACATTCGATAACCTAAGACGGTTCCGGATGAAACTCAATCCGGCAAAATGCACCTTCGGTGTCCCTGCCGGCAAGCTGCTCGGTTTCCTGGTATCAAGCCGGGGCATAGAAGTAAATCCGGTAAAAATCCGGGCAATAGAAAGAATGGCTGTCCCTCGAGAGTTAAAAGATGTGCAAAAGTTTACCGGAAGCTTGGCATCGCTAAGCCGGTTTGTAAGCAGGTTGGGAGAAAAAGCTCTACCACTCTACGCTCTGATGAAAAAATCTGACACGTTCGTCTGGACCCCTC
Source organism: Lolium rigidum (assembly GCF_022539505.1). Classification (NCBI taxonomy): domain Eukaryota; kingdom Viridiplantae; phylum Streptophyta; class Magnoliopsida; order Poales; family Poaceae; genus Lolium; species Lolium rigidum. The sequence goes on from NC_061512.1 coordinate 28,470,887, forward strand.
AGGCAGACGCAGCGTTTAAAGAGCTAAAAACAATGCTAGCCACAGCACCCATACTGGCTTCACCTCTGGAAAGGGAGCCTATGCTGTTATACATAGCGGCAACAAACCGGGTGGTGAGTGTAGTGGTTGTAGTTGAAAGAGAAGAGGAAGGAAAAACCGTCCAGAGGCCGGTATACTACCTGAGCGAGGTGCTCTCCCTCTCAAAACAAAACTATCCTCACTTCATTGTAAGCAAGGTGCTTCACAATGATGCATATTACCTGATCGATGCACAGGAGTGGAAAAAAGGAAAGGCGGACAGGTCCGGAGAAGAGAGCAAGCGTCCATGGAACGTAGCACTGTTGCGTCCTTTCTACTCTTGAAGTTGTGGTGTAAGAAGTTCCTTTTTATACCTTACATGCTATGAATAAAAGATGCCGGAACCTTGAATGAATCTCGGGGACTACCCCAATAAGGTTGCATGTAACTTGTTTATTTTTTCAGTTTACCGGTTGCTTATTGAATGTTTTTTCTTTCCGGTTTAGTAGTGTGCTAAATCCTACCGGAGTCTTCGACTCTGCTGCTGTCCGCAAACCGGCTTCATGGCAAGCAAGATAAACCGGTAGGGGATAAGCACATGAACTGCGAGAAGGGAGAGCAGGAAAGAACAATCCAGAAAATTTAACTAACCCCGGTTAAACCGGTTTTTTCCAAAATTTCAAAGTTATTTCTAAGTTCAAGAAGATGCTTGTTTGGTGAAAGAACCTTGTGCTCATACGCCAAAGAACGCCCAGAGAAGGCAGGCAGAGCCAAGGCAAAAGAACCAAGTATGCATCAAATTGGATGCGGAAACAATTGGGAAATCTTTGCAGTGCAGGATAAAAGCAGAACCAAAAGCAAATGTGCTAAGGCAAACTTAGAAATACTTAGCTACCGGTATAACTTACCGGCATAAAATGTCGTGCGGCAACCACAAGCAACTTAAGGTTTTACATCATAAGCCCCGGCATACCGGGGCAGAATTTAACGGGCATTGTTTTAAGATAACCAGGACAAAGAAACATATCACAGGCAAACATTGCATAAAAGGATCATCAGGCAGCGGGGGCATCGGGTGGAGCGTCACCGGCCTCAGCATCTTCAGGGGGAGCAGCGCCGGCTTCGGGAGCTTCCGGCGGCACGTCCTCGGCAGCTTCATCTTCATCTCCCTCGTCTTCTTCTTCCTCATCGCTGAGGTAGTCCTTGACACCAGGAGGGGGAGGGATGAAGGTGCGGACCTCGGCATACTCAGCAAGCCGGTATGCCCGGTCCCGCCGCTTCGCGGCGAGCGCCGGATCCGTGTCCGTGGGAGCATCTGCGCGTACGCCTTGGAGAGCATCCAGATCCAGATCAGGGTACCACGAACACGCGGAGCGCAGCGCCGTGTCAGCTCCGGCACGAGCCGCGGAGCATTGCCACTCGCGAATCCGGTGCCCGGCATCATTGAGCCGCACGGCAGTCAGCATGATGTTCCCCGGCAGCTCCTCCTCAGGCCACAGCACCTTGAAGACTTGGATGGCGGCGGCTGGCAGGTCGGCAAGAAGCCGGTCGACGGAGCGCATATGTTGGACTCGCGCGGAGAGGGCGACAAGATAGTCGTACCCATCCCAGTGCGCGTCCAGATTGGGAAATTCCCGCGCAATCCGATCCTCCCTCACCTTCTTCAAGGCATAGACCTGGGATTCCGGGAAATGCTCTACAGGAAGAAGGAAAAAGCATAAACACGAGACACCGGAAAAAAGCATGTCGGAAAAACAAGGAACAAGGATACATTTTCAAAAGGAGGAAGCTTATAAGTGAAAGAAGGGCCAAGGCAAGGACTTACGAAGAGCCAGCGCGTCAATCTTCATAACCAACCGATCATATTCCCGGTGATCGGTGGTCATGGTATCAATGAGGCGCTCCGCTGCCTTCCGCGATTTCCTCTCCTCCTCCAGCTCTGCCGTCAAGACGGTGTTGGAGTTCGTGGAGTCCTCCATGACCTCCGCCAGCCTAGCCTCCGCTGCAACCCGGGCGTCCTTCAAGGCTTGCTCATGCCGGAGCGCGGCTTGTATAGCCTGTTCCTTAAGCTCCCCCAAGGCGGTCTTCTGGGCCTCCAGTGCCTCGTTGTGCTCCTTGAGGAGCTGCTCCTTCTCGCCTAAGATCCGGAAAGAAAGGTCTTAGCAAGCTACAATAGATGAAATGAAAAAAGGAACGGGTTAGCAGAAAAAGAGAAGATGGTACCTTGAAGCTTGGTAACCTGGGCCTTCAGGGCCTCGATGGTAGCTTCCGGAACAACTGTTAAGCAAAAGAATGTGTAAGTATCAAAGAAGGAAACATTCCGGTGAAAAGATGCCGGAGGGAAAAGAAACAAACCTTGGCAGTGGCTGTGGGCCTCAGCAAGGTCCCGATGCTCCCACAGAAGCTCCTCAAAGAGTTGCTTCCGGGCGTCAGCAGTGCTCTGTTCAAAGGAAGATGGGTGTGAGAAAGAAAGAAACAAGGTTTCAACCCGAAACTCGGGGACTGGCTATGCCGGTTTCACATGCCTCTAGTTAAAGTTTCGCACTGAAAACTGCGTTTTCACCACGAAACTCGGGGACTGGGAGAATAGACAAGATCCGGAAGGAAAAGAAACCGGCATCAACAAAAATACAAGAGGTTTAGCAGAACTTACCACCACGTTGTTGGTAGCATCGTACCAGGCACTGTCGAACTCTTTCACGGCGCGTTTAAGCCGCGTGAAGTGTTCTTCACTGGACCGAGGCCCAGACAGGTCTCGGTGCCGGAGGCGGTCCTTCCCCAGGCCGCGGGTAGAGGCAGAGATATCCGCCTCGTTCCACTTCTGGGCGTAGGGGAGGAGGTGCCCCAGGTCTTTGCCCGCGCGTTTCAGCTCAACGATCCGGCCTAGGAGGCCGGTAGGCTTGTCCTGTGCAGCGATAGCAGCGGGGCCGACGTGCAGCACCACGTCCCCCGAGCCGCTTGAGGCGGCGCCCTCCACAGCCTTGCCGCGGGAAGCCCCGGGCTTGAGGAACTTGGTGATCTTGGGGGTCTCGGACGGCGCCGGTTGCTTGGCCGCGGAAGGTCCTTGGCTGGGCGGCGGTGTCGGCGTGGCCTCGGGAGGAGGAGAAGGTACCGGCGCGGAAGTATCCGGCGCGGTAGGGGAAGAGCTTGACTGCTTCTTCTTTTTCTTTGGGGGAGGAGGAACCAGAGGTTCCGCCTGCCCGGCATCAGTCTGGCCGGCGCCGATGTTGCCGGCGCCGGTGTCTTGGGTTTCCGGAGGGAGGTGAAGTCCTCCTCCGCGCGGTGATCGGGAGGTGTTGGGGCCGCGCGCCCGGATCTTGTAGTGCCTCCCGAAGGGGAGGCAGAGCTGTTGCCGGCACCAGATGGTACCGGACTTGAGTGAGGAGGAGGAGTTGAGGTCCTCGCGGAGCCGGCAGAGCCAAGCTCAAGCGCAGGGCTGAAAGAAAGGAAAAAGAGAGCAAATTGGAAAAAAGCAACCGGAAAAGAACTCGGTGGAAACAAAGAGAGCATAAAAAGAGATAAAAACTTACCCGGAAGACATCGGCATCCGCTTCTGCTTGTAGCGCTTGGTGCTAACCTGCTTCCCTCCAATGACCTCAGTCCGAGGGTGTTTGGCAGAGGGAGCATGGCCAGGGCCGGCGCCAGCCAGCCGGAGGATCACTCTTCTGGCCTTCGGCCATGAGTTTATCCAGAACTCATCCCCAACCTCGGCTTGCGGGGGGGCTCATGCTCATGGACCCGTGGGTTGTTGCTGGGCCGAGGGAATGTCTACAGAATGGAAGTAACAAAAAGAATATAAGAAAACGAACAGAAAGGCTACCTCAAGCAAGGTCAAGTCATCAGACGAACCAGCTGGTTCCGGCGGAGACTTGCCGAGGCGAGAAGATGCAGTCCGGCCCATCCTCAGATCCAGCCAATGGATAACGGGATCCGGATCGTACTTTTCCAGAGGCCTCTTCCGGCAAGGGCCTCGTCGGTCCGAATCAATCCGGGGGAAGCGGGCCCTAGCCTGAAAACAAAGGAAAAAAGGGAGATTAGACATAAGTACAAAAGTTACCGGTAATACGACCCGAGCCGCATATCTTCTTACTTCTTTGGACGGAGGATTTCTGGCGCTGAGGGGGCAAAGGCCCCACTCCCAGTCATCCGGCATGTCCGTTTGGCAGATTTGGCTGGCCTTGAGGACCACATCCTCTTTGCTTAAGGCCAGGCCGGTGATCTTGGTGGGATCACCGGGGCCGTACATCTCACTAATCTTGTGAGCGCGCTGCTGAAGGGGAAGCACCCGGCGGCTGATGAAGGCGCGGATGATATCGTCGGAGCAGATGTTGGTGTCCTTCATCAAGTTCATCATGAAGCGCACCACCCGGTTCGTCTCGGCGTGATCCGTACCGGGGTTATACTGCCAGTTGGTTTTGGCGGGCGGCGCCGGGTTGAACGCCGGCAGGTTGATGAGGTCGACGTCGCCCGCGTTCTTCACATAGAAGAACGTCGTCTGCCACAACCGGCAAGACTTGAGACCGTTGAACTTAAAAAAGGGGCTCCCTTGGCGGGAGCCGACGATGCAGGACCCGCATTGAACGGGGGGTTTGGGCTTGGGAATGTCCTTGCCCTGGACCGAATTGATCCGGAGGGAGAAAAAGCGGGCAAACGTCTCGCGAGCGGGACGGATGCCAATGTAGCCCTCCATGAAGGCCACAAAACAAGAAAGATAAAAGACGGCGTTGCCGGGAAGGTGGTGAGGTTGGAGACGATAGAAGTTAAGGAATTGGCGAAAGAAATCAGAGGCAGGAAGGCCGAAGCCACGCTCAAAATGAGCAAGGAAAACAACGACTTCACCGGGTTCGAGCACCGGTTGGATCTCGTCGCCTGGAAGCCGGCAGATGACTCCTTCCGGAATCCTCCTAGACCGGTAGAGCCAGTCGATCTCGAACTGAGTCACGTCGGAGCCCCTCCAGGCTCCGCGTGTCTTATCTTTTCCGGAGGCCCGGCTAGACGTGCCGGCCTCTTGGCCCCGGCTAGATGCCAGATCCATCCGGGCAAGATCTTCGGTTAGCCCGTCGGAGCTACTACCTTGGTTGCTAGATGTGGCAGCGGGGAGAGACCCTTCGCTAGACATAAGAATCTAGGCGACACCGGAATCTATCGACAAACAGTTTTCCCCAAACAGACCCTCGCGCGAAGATCTACGAGTAAGAGGAAAAGCAAAATAAAGAAGGGATAAATACTCTACCGCCCCCAAGATCCGAAGTGCAAGAAGGAAAGGGGTAAAGGCGCATTGGGCCTAACCTGAGGCGGCGGAGTCGCGGAGGAAAAGGTTCGCCGGAGCTACGGTGAGCCTGCGGCCGGCGAGGAAGTCCGTCGACGGCGAGGCGAGGAAGTTCTCGAGGAAGCACGAATGCAGCGGACGCGGTGAGCGCGCTGCAGAAGGTTCCCGCACGAAGAGGTCCGGCGGAACGGCGGCGTGGGTTCGCCGGGCGACGGGCTCGAGCGAGCGGCGGCGGACGAAGAACGGTGAAGGAACGGAGGCGAAGAGCACTGTGCGCGAGGAAGTGGAGAATGCAAGAAGAGGAAGAAGGAGCGGCGGTTGCGCTTATAAAGGAGAAGGGGAGTGGGCTGGAAACCGCTGGGCCGTGGCGGTTCGCCTCGCGGCCCGCGGCGGTTCGCACCATGGGCCGCCACGTGTCGGAGAGATACACGCGAAAAACAGGAGGCCACACGGAGGCACACAGGAGATCCAGAACGGCTAGTGGGATCCGCAGCGGTGCATTAAATGGGCGCGCGGGAGTCGAAGCGAAATGACAACTGACACTGGCGCGTCAGTCACAGTGCGCATGTCTGTCAGGCGTGGGGCCCGAGATATTCTCGACTTCGCCGAGGAGGCGTTTAATGGTTAAGGTACCGGAAGACAAGATACCGGAGAAAGACTTACAAAGAAAGATAAGGAGGATCCGGGCAAAGATGCCGGATCCGAGCCTGACGCCGGATGGATCAAACCGGTATCCAAAGATGTAAGAACCTGGCATGGTCTGTTGGATAGGATCCGCCAGACTATACCAGCTTCGGGGACTAATGTTGGGGGGATAACCCCCGGTATGCCAAAGGCATGCCAAACCGGATGGTTTGAGCCATCAGGATACCGGTTAGATGTTCATGCCGGAGTCTAAGATAGGCGTTTGGCTGAACAGAGCTATGCCGGTATCCTCATAGGAGGGATACCGGAACCGGATAGAAAAGGTACCGGGCCACCGGAAGGAAGGGCTTGTCGGCAAGGCTGGTCAAAGATCCTCTCCGAGCTAGAAGACAAGGATGAGCTAAGCAAAGTAGCTTTAAACGAAGGGCTGACGATAAAGAAGAAGATGACGAAGAAAGAAGCCGGGAGGACGTCGGCCTCACCGATTAAAGAAGACCCCGGTGTCATCTATGATTAAAGTAGCTTTGTACAGTAGCTTTGTAAAGTAGTTTGTCCAGTCAAAGATGCCATTAGGGTTTCTTGCACTGTAAGCCACCCTCTCCCCTATATAAGGAGAGGGGGCAGCCCTCCTTCACGGGCGCGGAACACAGAGAGAGAAGAACCTGTAACCTGTATGAATCAATGAACATGGTGATCTAGAGCGAGTTCTTCCTTGTGTCTTTCTTCTTCAACCTCTGGCCTTGGCCAAGTTCTTGAGGAAACCATCCGGAAGTTCGTCCCACCTGATCACAAACCCTCCCCCGAATCCTCTTGCGTCCATCCGGCCCCAATCTAAGTCATCCTATGGCATCTGCTCGTTCACCACGACGACAACGTTGGAGACTTGGAGCACTGGTTCAGGTTCAGGTGGATAGCCAAACAGGAAAATCTGGTTTGAGTCATATTAGATTCCTATTTTTTTAGCAGAATGTTGGAATCCTACTAGAGAATCGGTGTGAATCGGATTTGGAATCAAAATGAAAGTAATGTACTAAAATTCAATACATGGGCCACCACCGTCCCGACGTTAGGCCTGCCGCCAGCCATGGACACGGAGCCGAGCCGTCCGAGTTTCAAAAGGAGGAAGAAAGCAGATCCCAAGAGTGGAGTGCTGCCGGCGTCGGATGCTTAGGGGGCGCCGGATCCCAAATCACCTCCCTCCGCCCACAAACAGCAAGCGCTGGATGGAGATGAGAAAGAGGCGCCAACCGCATCAGCGACCTCCTGGACGCTCTCCTCGGCGAGATCGTCTCCCTCCTCCCCACCAGGATGGCGCCCGCACCCAGATCCTCTCTTCCAAGTGGTGGCACCTCTGGAACTCTGCATGTGATATCCTGGCCCAAGGCTTAATAGGATTGATAGAATACTGATCCTACATGTTGGAAAATTTAAACTTTTTGGTAAATCAATCAATCCAGAATTGATAGAATACTCATACCAACAGGTTCGACCATTCCGCCTCTTCCAAAAGCCTGCAAATGTGTGTGATATACGGATGCAACGGTAGCTATTATAGTAAGTAGAGTAGACCGTTCAATCAGATAAATTCATGACATAAGGTAATTGAGAGTACAAGTTCCTAATGACAAAGGACTAGATGCTTCAACTGTATTGCAAGTTCAACGAAATTGTACTCCCTCTCTTTGAAAATACTTCTCGTTGTAGACTCAAAGGCTTCTGTTCATTATATTCTGTACTCATCTTAGCATTGGTTGCCTTGTCAAATTGAGCATCATAATAGAAAATATAAACTTCTGTCTTTCCTTTTTTTCGTGTAAGCATATATACTAGCAGTATATCAATTCGTTGATGACAATTGTTGATAGATTTCTTTGAAATTACACTGTAGTATGAAAAGGTTGCTCATTCATAGAATTAAATGGACAAGTATACTTTTGATAAATGTGTCTGCAATGTCTGTGACTTGGACTTAAGCGGTCCGTTTGGATATTGATGTTCAAACTAGCTATCCGCCCAACTTATTCAGTATAGTCATTTTAGACTCGAGACTTCTATTCATGATGTTCTGAGCTAATCTTGGCATGACTCCCTTGTCAGATTGAGCATCATTAGTCAGAACTGAAAATTTTAACTTGTTTCTCCACTTTGTTTCATGTTACACTGTTTTTGTCCAAGTTGCTCTGCCTCACTGTGCACTTAATTTTCAGTGTCAATATTACACAGGCTTAAACTCTATTATTTCTTCCATTTTGTATCTTTAGACACGAGATCAAGTTTTCGGGGATGGTCCTGCAATGCATAATGTGCACGTAAGATTTGGTGAAGAAAAATGTTCCGGTGATTTAGTCGGTGCGGTATGATCGGTCTGGAAATTTCTTGGAGACACAAGAGGAGACGGATGAAAGATCAAGATGAAATAACGGTCTACGCATGGAATTATTTGTTCTGAAAAAATGAGTAAAATACACCCACGGTAACTCTACTTGTCAAAAAATGTCACTTTGGTCACTGTATTCAGGAAACTAGGAGCTACGGTCAAGTTCGTCGTAGTTGGGCAACAAGGTCACTGCATCCATCCGTGTACGTATTTGTGCTCAGGGGTGGACCTAGCATCCCTCTTGCCCGGGCAACCGTCCGGGCTTCCGGCGGGCAGGCAGGCTTGTTTTCGCCCCTATTTCATACTATTTGATAGTACAAAATTAGCACACTAAGTCTATTTTGCCAAGGCTTTAAAATTTTCCTGGATCCGCTTATGGCACCGCTGACTCCTACTACGTGCCATTTCTCAAAAACAAAAAATCCTACTCCGTGCCGCAGCCCCGACGCCGTGGTAGCTCGAGTCCTGCTCCGGTAGCTCGCCGGCGGAAAGGTCATGGCTGCAAGGCGGAAGGAGATCCTTTTGGCCATGGATGGTCGTCGCCCGTCCCTCTTATTCCTCCGCCGGTGACGCAACGTCTTCCGATCGTTCGGCGAACAAGATCGCCAGGATCGGAGACCTAGCTAGGTTGCCGATCACCAGTCACCACAGCCGAAGCCTCCTCTACTCGTTTTTCGCTGCTCTGTTTCTCCCGCACCGCAGGAAGATACCCACGTTTTGTGCCCAACTGGAAAAACGTCAAGTACCCCGTTTTGTGCCCAAGCATTGCCCAGTTTTGCGTCCAATCTGTGTCCTGGATGCAAAATTACATGCGGTTCAAGCGTCAGCTCATGCCACGTCGGCACGAATACGTACGCCTGTGGGCATGGTGACCGTATTGACAAGCTTTGTCATACTGAGTGACCGTAAGTCCTAGTTTTCTGAATACAGTCACCAAACTGACATTTTCTGACAAGTACAGTTACCGTGGGTGTATTTTACTCGAAAAAAATTGTTGATTGCGCGCAAGGTTTGTACCATGACGTTAAAAAGGGATTTTTGGAGGCAAGTACATGGCATGCGCATAGGGCTTGCAGTAGCCTGCAGTGCAACATGCTGAGATCGTATTTTTTTTCGAAAAAGAGCTGCTGAGATCGTATATCTACATGTCGTCGAGCAATGTATTGTGATGTATACTTAGGGTGTTTGGTAGCCTGAGTCACTTCGAATTTACTCTCCCACTTGAGATATCTCACCTCATACAAACTAGCATTAGATTTTGTGGTGTGTTTGTTAGTCCGTATGTGGTGAGAAAATCTGAACTGATATTTTGTTTGTTAGCCCGTATGGTGTGAGATTGGCCCAAAAACTAGAAATAACAGAGAGGTCCACACTTTTGCAGAAAGGCCCCTAAACAAAACAATAAAAAAACAATTGGGTCCTCTTTGCACCACACCGTGCTGGGAGCTCTCTGGCCGGCGGTGGCGGGCCTTGGGGCGGCGGCCGAGCTTGCTAGGCGACGGCGTGAGCTCCTGCATCTTCCCGGCGTCCCTTGCTTTGCCTCGGCAAGCGGGAGAGGTGAAGGGCGGGGGGAAGGCCAGAGCGGGAGTAGGACCGGCTTGGGTGCCTGCTCATCGGTGGTGGCGGGCTCAGGTCTGGGAGTACGCTCGCGGGTCTCCGAGAAACTTTGCGGAATGGACTCAGCTTGACTGGCCTGGCTGAGGGGCCTTTTTTATATGAGATTTTCTGGGTTGACACGAGCTACCAAACACACCCTTACTATTGAGCTGATGCGAGGCAAAGTGGAGCATCATTGCAGCCGGACGAGACCAGCTAGAGATCATCAGACACATGTTAATGGGCCTCCGTAGTGCGGCCCAGCAGCTATTTCCTTCAGCGGCGCTCGCTGAGTCGCGAACTAAACCCTATCCCCTCCCACCGCCGCCTCCTCCTCCTCCTGCCCCCTCCGTCGTCGGCAGACCCCGGCGACTCTCGGCGCTGCAGGCCACCACCACAGCACCCCCATCTCCCTCCTCGACGCAACCTCCTCGGGATGGCGGCGAAGAGAGCCAGCGCCCGCGCGCGGCCCAACGTGCTGGTGACCGGGACGCCGGGGACGGGGAAGACCACCACCTGCGCGCTCCTCGCCGACGCCGCGGCCGTCGCCCACGTCAACATCGGCGACCTCGTCCGCGACAAGGGCCTCCACGACGGGTGGGATGAGGGCCTCGAGTGCCACGTCATCAACGAGGACCTGGTATGCTTGTTTCCACCTTCCGATCCTGATATGCTTGTCTCTGATTTATCCGTTGGCATCTCTGATCCAACTATTTCGTCGCTAGACATGTCCCAAGATTTCTTTGTTTTCTGTACAATTATGTGAAAGTGGAACTCATAACTCTACTGATTTAGTGAGAACATATTTAACCAGGTCTACGCAACTGACTACTGATCTTCAAAATAAAGATTGTGAACTCTTTGAAATTATATCGAGAAAACTGGAAGTAAGGCCAGGCCGCATAACTTAGCTTAAACCTGGCAGATAATCATTGATTTAGCCTGTAATCGAAAGAAACAATAGAAGAGATCCATGTTTAATCCATAAATGTATGAATTAACTCCTTTAGCTAACATAGAGTAACATTGGAAGTAAAATCTGTAAAGCTTCCTGAAATCTCAAAGTGAACTGGCTTGCTGGTTTTTGATTTGTTAATGTAGCAGGAGGAGATGCAGTTCACCCGTACATAACACTTAAACCTGTTTTGTCAGCCTTAGAGCCATGTGAAGCACAAATAGAGAGCCACCTCCGCGAGAGCAGATCCATAGTATTCCTTTTGAATTTCCAAGTTCTGCCATCTTTGAGCTTGCATAAACTTCAATGACGTACTCATTAAATCTGCCATTAAATAAAGGAAATAATTTATTTTTTCTGATTCTGAGACATGGTACAGAAGCCTACTTTTCTTGCTATGTTTCAAGATCTCAAAACGCACGCTTTTCGGAGACATGGTATAGTCTATTTTGCTAGATATTCTTCTAGATCCCACAGCACGTGGATTTTTTTAGAAGTCGGCCATGAGCCGCGCTGACAGGTGGACATCTTCAATACCAATTTTCTTGGTAAGATGGTATGGAATAATGCGAATTATTAGGGGTTCTGTGATTAATTAATTGGGCTGCAGAACAAAACGGAGTTTTAAGGATAATGGGTCAAGTGCCTGTATTGCGAGGATATGAGTGACAGGCGAACTGCAACAATTTAGGAGAAGTAAGGCATTGCGCATCAGTCTGCAGTAATTCCTCCACTATGTCCTCACCAAACAATGGCGGCTTTCTGATCAGATTCTGACTGCCGTCTATGAACATCCGTCTCCACTGGATGGTCCATCATGGCTGCAGTATTGTCAGGACATGGAAGCTGAGATTAGAACGACCTCCTTCTCAGCTTCATCATCCAACCTAGATGCAGCATTGTTGGGACAGAGCAAATTCGGAGGGTGGAGAGGAAGCGGACCGGACAGAAGCTTGTTAGAGCATGGAATTTAATATGTCCGTTGTACTTTACCTAAAGTAAATCAATATTTTATTTCTTCCTATTTTGTAAAAGGGTCCCACATGTAAGAGTAGAAGGCTGAGTGAACTCATCACCAATTCAAACCTTTAGAAGTTGGAAGTATATGTGCAGTATGCCTCATTATCTATGTTGTCGGTTTGATGATACCTGTATTTGTGGTTGCAGGTTTGCGATGAGCTTGAGGACAGGATGGAAGAAGGTGGCATGCTTGTAGATTACCACGGATGTGATTTCTTTCCAGAACGTTGGTTTGACCTTGTAGTTGTACTTCAAACTGACAACTCAATACTGCATGATCGCTTGACAAGCAGGTAGATAATCCAGTATCTCCAGTTATTTATCCTGGAGCAACGGAAGAAGTGATATGCTATGCTTGTGACACATTTTTTTTTTGTTCACAGAGGTTATATGGGTGCCAAGCTCACAAACAACATCGAGTGTGAGATTTTTCAAGTGCTTCTGGAAGAGGCGAGGGATAGCTACAAAGAGGATCTGGTGATGCCATTGCGAAGTGACAATGTCGAGGATATCAGTAGGAATGTGGGTACATTGACAGATTGGATAAACAATTGGAGACCACAATCCCAGTGAGCTAGTTCAGTCATATGTTTTATCCCAGTGAGCTAGTCCAGTCATATGTTTTCAGTATGGAGTTGGACTGCTTGAGGATTGTGTTGTCTGGAATGCTGATTGTAAATTAGCATATTTGGATTTTTTCCATGTTCAAAATTTGGAAACATAACCTCGGTGTTTAAAGCTTAGCATCAAAGGTTGTCCGTCGCCCTCACCTAACCGAACCCAAAGTTAGTCTTCGATATGCTTTCTGTCTGAGATATTGCTTAAGCTTTTGCAGGCATCTGGAGTACCCTGAACTTGATCTGGCTGATGCCTAACTGGTTCGAGGCTGGTACCATAATTTTGCCTCTGATTGTTCGAGTGAACACCCCCATGGTACTTGCTTTATCATGAGGTTTGACGCATTCCTTTAGATGCTTTTTAATTGTCTTTGAACCCTGAGAAAGTATATCCATTTAGACCATCCTCGGTTCTTTCTTGGTCACACAGTCTGGTGCTATTTGCTTACTCCTTGTAAGGGACAAAACTTTGTTTCCGAACTGCGGCATGGTTCTTTACTGGTTGATTGATTGGTGGTGTCTTAACTTTCTATCATATAGATGGCATGTGCTGTAATACATAAAGGGCACTTGTAAAAGTGTCATAAATTTACATACCATGAATAAAAATATTACCCTTTAACCGGTGACAGATATATTTGAGATGAATTCAGCAGTACATGTTTCTAAATAGAACACAGGGAGAACAGACCGTCGGTCTGGTGGCAAGGTGTGCGGGAGCGCACACTGCCCACCCGGGTTCGAACCTTGGGTTCAGGAGTTTTCTTCTATATAAAAAATGCTAGTGCCTGGGTTGGTCGCTTTTTAAAAAAAAAAAAAATAGAACACAGGTTTAAGTTGACTTGTTGTGAACTATGAATTAGAGTTGTAGACACTCACAAATACGTAAACACTTATCTCTAGAAATGCATGCACGCACAACCTACCCTATGAGCACCTCTAAGAGATTAGTTCAAGAAACTGATCCGGCGGTTACAACATGTGTCTCACTATCGGCGTGAATGTCACTCCCACAGCGGAGTACTAATATTTTTCCTACTAGTAAAGTATTCTCTAAAATCTTATTCAAAATAAAGGAAATCAAATCTTTGGAAAAACATCATAGCTAAATATTCAATTCCATATAAATGTTTGGAGTTCAAAATATTTATTTTTGAACAAAATTCAATTGAAGGTTTAAAGGCCATTTGAATCCCACATACTATTATGTGAGAAAATAAATAGCTATAACCAAATTCCAAAGAGTGTCGAAAATACATCTCAAATAAAATCATAATCAATCAATTAATTGAATTATACAAATCCTTTTCAAACCAAAAAAAACTCTGAGCAGCATTCAAATCTATATCTATACCTAATAATAATAAAGGAGCTAAGGTTTCTGCCAAAATTTTCGTCCAACTTTTTTTTGGACAATTTTAACCTCCCACCAAATCGCATAATACACATGATTGCCATTGTACCGGTTCGTTTTATTCCGTCCGTCACAGCGCGACGCGTTTTGCAGATCGAACAGGAACCAAATCGTGTGGCTTTCGGTGTCTAGAGTCCTTGTAGACTTCTCGACCCAAGCCACCACAAGCGCAATCTCCCATAAATCCCAACCCTCTTTTTCCGATCCAATTAAATCGCCGCAGACCCGATCTCCCCCAAACTCTTCTGGCCCGAAAAATCTGCAGTGAAACAGGTGAACAAGGTCATGCGAAGAGCAAAATCAATGGCGCACGTTTACACCTTGGAGGCCGCGCCCCTGCCGGCGAGCTTCGGAGCTTGCCATCGCCGGAACCTAGACTGTGTGGAGGCCGCACAACCTCCCAGGAGCATCGTTCATCCTCCCGTTTCAACTTGAAACCGCTCTTCGCCTCTTCCCAATCTCCCTGTGTTCATCCTCAACTCCAATTCGGCCGGATCTCCTCTCCTGCCGCAACCGGCCTCTTCCTCTACTTATACATACACAATCCCTTCAATCTATCCCTCAAATCGGCTCCTCAAATTGGGGCGGCGCCGGTGCCCTCGATTTCGATTGGAATCGGTGGGAGGAACGGAATCGCCAGCTCCCGATCCCTCTGCTCCCGCCGAGATCTGGGCGCCCGCAGCCGAGCCCCCGTCTGCCGTCCCCGAAACCTCCCGAGTAAATGTCCCGACATGCTTTGTTTCTCCTGCCAGACCAGTTCCGCGCATCGACGGAGCTCCAACGGTCCAACCACTGCTCTTATCCGCTACCGACATTAAAGGAATTTGGATATGATTGGGAGACCGCGCGGAGCGGAAAGAGGGAAGTTTCTTCCTGTTACGTTCATGGAGCCATCAACGCGCAAACAAACATCGAAGCTTCGTGTTCATTGAGTGACTCAAGAGTCAAAGTTGCTGTCGCGCGACGACTCTCTGTCGATCTATGGTCTGGGTGATGGATCTTCAAAACATAGCTGGACATGACTTGCAGTGATGCGAAGCTCGCATCGGGTGACACCTCTGTTGTAGACCCTGATCTCTATGCTTTTGGGCTTCGCTGCCGTGGAGGTCGATTGCCGCGACGGTCGATTTGGTTATACGAGGACTAGACTCGGCTGTCAAGGAGCTCGCCAGGCCGTGGCCTTTCACCACATCTTGATTCGTTCGGCGTTATCGCCGCCACCGGCGGCGCGCGCAGTAAAGAGGGCCCAACGCCAACACTGGTCGTACGGCGACGGACGATAAGGTTGAGTAGCAGCGGCAGAGGTGGGACGTGGTCGATTGTAGATAGAGCAGAAAGACAACGAGGGTGAGGTGGATACTCCCGGGCTGTGCTGCACAGAGTGGGCAAGCAGATGCATCTGAAGCGCTTGAGCAAGAAAAATAACTAAATGCCGTTTATCTGATACCCACAAGCAGTTTTCCTGCATGTCCGAACTCATCTATCATTCCCAGGGACAATATGAAAAGATTGCTGGAGATTATTCCTAGCTTTTGCAGTCTGAGAAAGCCCTGCAATGGCATGCTTTGATGAGGGGGCCTTCATTCAGCTTTGAGTTATCTTGCTTTGACTACTAAAAGCTGCAGCGAGATCACATGATTTATCAAGGTTGCAGCATGTGTCCGAAGTATACATATAACACATGCAACCATGACAGAAGATTAAGAGTGCTGCCATCAAATTGACATGTCACGGATGCAGTGTAATGTATTGGATTCCTAGGATGGAGCAGTTTTCAGCTGGCTTGCTGTGAACTTCATGCAGCATATATGATGGATCGTAACATACCTAGCCCAAACTGAATTGCTAGCTGTGAATTCCATGCAGAAGCTCTGATCGATTTTAACGTACGCAGAGATAATTTCTTGGCTGTTTTCCTGTAAGTTCTCTTTACAACTCTAAAGCTTAAATTCAGATGCTGATCTTAGCATGTGTTTGGTTTGTGGTTAGTCGACCATTGTTCAACCAAGTTTTTTTTTCTAAGGTTTCGCTTCTGCTACCGGAATGGTAGGTTTTCTTCCGTGGGAATGGTAGTTACAAATCAGTGCATTCAGCAGCATATACTGTTAAAGTAGAAAAACTAAGTACTCTCATGTCCTTTTTCTGGCTTAGAATGATCATAATATTTATTTACACATCAGTTCACTTTGAACGGTCTCTTCCTTAGAACGTACTTACACAAGTACTACTGTTCCATTGTAAGATCCCATCACGGTATATCTCATCTATGTGGCAACATGATCCTCTTGAATTTCATTTAGGAGCCGTCTTTGCTAACGCCTTGATTTGCTCTTCGTTGGATGGGACTGTCGGCATTGCCTTTTGGAGAATGTGGCCGCCCCATGCTAGCTCTTCTATTCCGATTGCCTGACAAACGGCTTAAATTGACCTCTAATTTTTATTATTGCATTTTGAAAATTAAAAATTTGATGCTATGCTATTTCACATTACACTACCTTACTATGGATTCGACTAATATACGGATTTAGCACATGAACTGGTATTAGATTTGGCGTAAACCGTAGCAACGCACGGGCTTTGTGCTAGTTATAAAAAACAAAGTAGAAAATATGAAATGGCAATAAAAAACAGAAGAAACAAATAACAAACCAGTCGAACCAGGCCGCAGGCCACTAACCTAGTCCTCTTTTTTCTTTTTCTTTTTTGCGGACGGATGACCAACCCACGGTCCAACCTAGCCCAGCCGAAGCTTTTCACTTGGATTTCCTTCCCTGCTGTTGCAAAAATCTGTCAAAAAAATGGGTTGCTAAAATAATCCGGGACGAGGGGTTCTCACCTGGGGAAAGGACGGGGATACCGGGCGGGAGGATCTCTGGCAACCAAATGATCCCTTACACAGAACCCTAGTCCTTGGAATTCCTCCGATCCAGCAATGGCTCCGGCGGCTGAGGAGTGGTTCATCCTGTACGGCGTCCCGAAGGTTGTGGCGGAGGAGGAAACTATCTTCCAGGAATCCACCAACGTGTCCTTCACCTTCAACAAAGCCCCGCTCCCCTCCCACGTAACCGTCGCGGACAACGCCCTCATCCGCACCGGCTTCTTCAACTACCCCTACATCGCGGCCGCCAGCCGCTGCGGCATCCTTCTCCTGTGCGGCCACTCCGAGCAGATCGGCTTCACCTACTACCTGTGCGACCCGCTGATCCGCAGGACGCTGGGCATCGTCCCTCCCGACGGCGACGGCCTGAGCTGCCGCTTTTCCGTCGGCCTCATCAGCGACCGGAGCGACACGCACCTCATGGTCGCGGAGCTCAACCCGTCGTCCCTCGCGGAGCATGGCCGCGTCACGCTCCGCTGCACGTTGGACATGTGCTCCTGGGTCGACAAGGAGTCCGCCGAGTGCTCCGACATCGTGGAGAGGAGAGAATGGAGGGGCGACGGCGTCCTCACCCACAAATTCTTCCTCTGGTGGTTCGACCTCTCCTACTGCATCCTCGCCTGCGACCCCTTCGCCGACAAGCCGCGGTTCCACCAGATCATGTTCCCGTCCGTTCCCGACGCTGCGCCGTTCTACCCGAACCCCATCTACGGCGACGTGTACCGCTGCTTGAAGGTCAGCAATGGCAGGCTGCGTTACGTCCAGATCCACGGTACCTCCCCTGAAAAGATGGAGGTGAGCATGTGGACGCTGTCCTCCAATGATCCGGCGGATGCCAAATGGACGAACCGGGTGGATGTGCCGTTTGAGAGGATCTGGGACGACCCGAGCTACAGGTCGAAAGGGCTGCCTCCGCAGGTCGTCCCTGCTGTGGTGCTCGTCCACCCCATGCGCGCCAGCGAGGTCTACTTCTGCCTTCCCACGCACATCTTCTCCGTCAACCTCAACGAGAAGAAGACGGTGGACTGCGAGGAGTTCAGCGTTCAGGTGCCGCCGCACAAAATCTGCTCATCCCGCCTGGTCCATGCTTGGCGGTTGCCGGTGGGGTATACGAAACAGTCTGGTACCATCTTGTTCCTATTCCGTCTCCTCTGATTTGGGATTTGCTTGTCAGGCAATAACATGATAAATTGTTTGCAACAGTTGATTTCATGGAGCACATAGAGCATATATTCTAGTTATTACTCGATTTAATGCATGATTATTTGATGGATGCACTATCAAGTTCCAAGCACATAGCTGTTTAATTTTGACTGCACACCCTTTTCCAAACCCCAAGCTGCTTTAAATTCTTATACCAACGAGCGTATATTGATAGATTCATTCTATCCTGAAACCTCAGTATTTAATCTTTCGCATGGTGTCCAGAATTAGAGGCTGGCAACTTGGATGCCAAAAATTGTAAAATTCTCTTAACTATTTCGTTCGGTCGTGTACTCATATATGTAGTTCTGGCCAAATTTATGTTTGCTTGTGTATGGTCCTAAATTATGATCATACTCTGGGACTTCAAATTTTATATCTTCTATTAATATGAAGGGCCTGGGCTGTCACGTGTCATGGAATGTCAGTTCGTGAATCGATGGAGCTCTGTGGAGGATTTCCATACCAAAGCTGAAATGATCATCAGGTAAGCCTATTTTTCACCCAAGTAGACTGATACTTCTTGCATTGTATATATGATACTACCTCCGTCTCAGTTTAACAGACGCGCAAGTAGTTTAAGAAATTGCTTTAACCATTATTTTAATCAATAAAATATAAAATATATATCATAAAAATTATATCATTGGAAAGCTTTTTTGCATACGAATCTAATAATATAGATTTTGTAGACATAAAATTTATATTTTGTTGACCAAATCTATGGTCAAACTTTGTCTTAAACTACGTGCGTGCATGTTAATCTGAGACGGAGGGAGTAGTAGTAACACCAATGTTTCGCTGTAAAATAAGTCCCTTTCCGTTGTATGTTTCATAGCCTAATGAATGTAATCTCGTTCTCAATTGGTTCAGGTCGCGTCCTAAACCACATGATGACTGGGGTATGTAGAAGATCTAAGCTCCCAACTGTTCTATTCCAGTATTTTGGGCAGAGAATGTTTTTTCATTTATTGGTTATGCTTTTGGGCTAAATGAAGTACACGAGAACAGTTTTTTTTCCTGGGCACTTCCTGTACGATTGCTGCCTAAATATTGGAGCATTATGTATGTGCAGGTCTTGAGGATATTGATGAGGATAGATATGACTCAGACACCAGCATGACGGAGGAGATTTAGGTCTGTTTTGCCAATCAGCCAGCCAGCCACCCACTTACCCCGTGTCGGCTTCTTCACTTTCACTTGTGTTGCTTTTACCATGCTGGCAGTTTAGGTTGTTGTGTGGCCTTCTAGCAGCATCAACTCATTTGGAGTTGTCAGAACATAACTTGGAAAGTATGCGTGGTGGCCGTGCCCTTGGTTATTAGATTGTTGGATAAATTATTGTAGAAGTACCACAATATTTTGGGTACAAGTACTCTAGAAATGCTCTTGTGAAAACATTGTTGAAATAATATAGACGTGCTATTATAGCTAAGGTTTGGAATTTTTTCCCGCACCTGCAGGATGATCATGATACGGTGAAAAAATAGAATAGTATGGACAAAAATCACCAGTGGGTCGTGAGGCGATGAAAAAGAAGAGTAGTATGGCAGATTGGCGGTAGCACTACATTGTGGAGGGTACAAGTACTCTAGAAATGCTATTGTGAAAACATTGTTGAAATAATATAGACGTGATATTATAGCTAAGGTTTGGAACTTTTTTTCCACGCCTGTAGGATGATCATGATGCGGTGAAAAAAGAGGATAGTATGGACAAAAATCACTAGCTGACCGTGAGGCGATGAAAAAAAAAGAGTAGTATGGCAGATTGGCGGTAGCACTACATTGTGGAGCATGCGTTGCCCGGAGAGAGAACATGGTGTGCTGGCTGAAAGAGGCAATGGATGGTGGAGCAATTTTTTTTGTAGATAATAACGTAAATAAGGCGGTAGTAATTTTACCGGTTGTTTTAAGATTTGCTACGGAAGAAGCCAGTAGTATTTTCCCCGCTGAAAGAAGACAACGAACAGTGGAATAAGTGCAGTAGCATAGGCACAAACGATGGGGTAATTATATTTTTTCGAAGATACCGTAGAAGAAGGGTAGTATTTTTCTGGCGTGAAGGAGGCGACGAACAGTGGTTGAAAAGAACCATATGTCATATAGAGAAAGAAAAGGAAGGAATTCATGGCAGTCGTTGGTGAGAGACAAGCGTGAGGAAGAAGCCACGTTCATTGGCACAATGTTGAAAATGGGATTTGTTCTCGAGCTATCAATTAGTAGAATGATGTGTATATTTATTGTTTCATTACATAGCAATGTGCGGACACCTAGCTTGAAAATGAGGTAAGTATATGGGTTTTTTTTACTTTCTAGGCATATGACTATTACCTTTTTACCGAATCATATCTTATAAAGGATAATTTTATTGTTTCTGTAATACTATATTGTTCTATGTTTCTATACAAGTGTATTTCCAGGTATATTTTATTTACAGTTGCACAGATAAAATTAAATTTTTACAAACCGTGGCAATGCACCAACGCACATTATACTATTTTTGATGGTTGGGCTTTTCAAACTACCGATGCACCTCGACTATGAAACTAGCACCATTCCTATTTTCATAAAAAAAACTAGCACCATTCCTGACAACCCTTAACACATACTTTCTCCATTCCAAAAAGAAGTTTCTAGCTAAAACATGTATATATGCATCCGTATCAAATAAAGTTGGGAAGTTTTACAAACATGTATATATGCATCCGTATCAATTCTACAGTTTCCGCCCATCAACTACCACCGCTCTTTTCATTTTACATTTTTTTAGAGTACCAGGTTGGTGACCCACTCCAGCAAAACAACACCATTCCTTCGCATATCAGCACAGGATCATCGGAGTAACAGGGCAGCACGCTTGCATGTAGCTTCTGCATGAATTTGTTTTCCTCTGAGGCTCTTGTACCTGCACAATGAAAAAGGCTTCAGAAATCACAAGTATCAACTAATGCTTGGCAAGCAGCAAGCTCCAATAACTACGAGTCAATGAGTTAGCGCTTCCAATTTTTCTTCTCACCGTAACTGCCCGTAACTGAAGCTTATCTTCGGATAACACTCTCATACAGCATGCATCTCGAATTGCTGGACTCGAAGTGACACTGAGCTATTTGTTCACACAATCACAATGAAACTTTAAATAAAAGAACACATTTGGTGACTTAGATTTTGGTTTACTTACTCTACCATGTATAACTTTTATGTTCATGCTCATTTCATGTTATGAGTAACAAAAAAGAGAATTTTTTGAGAAATGATAAATCAGAAGGGAAACATGAAAAGAAAATAGTGAAGACAGTACTATTACCATAATGGGTGAATCATAGTATATGCTGCCTCAATTCAGAGAATAAAGACTTATTAGATTTTGGTTTACTTACTCTACCACTATGATAGGACGGAATGCCAAGAACCTAGACCCAAACAGAAGAAACCAAGGGAGGGAATCTTCCCCAGTTGGTCAACGTTTTTATGCTTCTAATTATTAAGACATAAAGATCCAATTTAACCAAATCTCCTTGCGAAATCTCTTGAACCTTTGAAACAAAAAGCGACCACAAGTGTACAAGTAGTAGCTCCAAATATCTAGGGACATGGAACATAGAATACATACTGGGTGGTAGGGGGAGATATGGCACACATCGGTACCACTATGATAGGACAGAATGCCAAGAACCTAGACCCAAAGAGAAGAACTTTTTGTACTAGCAAAGATGAAAACGGCAACTTCAAACTTTAAAAGTTCTTTTGCATCCATGTTCAGACTTAACTTGTACACAAGGAGAATAAATAAAGTGCTGTTCTCATTAATAACTTTTTCCAAAATTGTGGTTCTAATCACCCTTCCAAGTAAATTATTTCAAAGCCTATAAGTTGCACTCAACAATTTGGCAAGTTATTTAGCTCTACAATAGTTTTGGTATCTACATAACTCGAAATTTAACTTGGTATAATTGCCTGGAGGGTAATGTTGAATGGAAAAACCCTTGTCGGACACATACCATGTACCCATCATTGTTGGCATATGTGTCATGTACCTTCTACTCCCTGCTGCATGCACCAAAGCTCCCCACTGAAACTAATCACACTTGTTTTGTATTGCTTTGCCATCCCCTACTCAAATCCAAAATCATAAAGTTCCAAACTTCTCACTGGTACGAATGGTAAAACAAAATGGCTTCATAAACACCAGGCTATCATCAAACTTCTCCTGCTCACGGAAGAAGATATGATTAAAACAGGTGAGGGCTGGCAGTTGGTTCTTCTGGACAAGACAAAAAAGAAATGCACCAGGCAAAATTATGTAAACTATCTAGATGCTAACCTGTGTGTTACCTCTGAAAACACGTCATTAGACCCAAAAGGGAAGAAGCCACTGGGGAACCACCAACCAGAAACCAGCAAGGAAACAATGAAAATGAAGACAGGCCTTCAGAAATGGAAGCCACCGGATTAGGGATGGCTCAAGGTTAATGTTGATGGCTCTTACATCGCTGAAACAGGGCAAGCTTCGGTTGGAATCGTCATTTGGGACCGTACGGGTCAAGCTGTGCTTGCTGCTGGCAAGTATCTTCAAAACTGTTGTGACGCCCAGAGTCTGAAGCTCTGGCTGCCAGAGAGGGAGCCTGTCTAGCTGCCCAATGGTGTGACAAGCCTGTGATTTTCGAATCTGACTGCTCCACTATTACACAGGTTATCCAGAGCAAAGAACAACATCTGTCTAATCTCAAAAGTCTTCTACATGATTTCAATATGTATGCATCAAACCTGACACAATGGAGTTGGGCATGAAAAAAGAAATCAAAACAATGTAGCACATGTAATAGCTAGATATACTATGTCTACTGGGTTAGATTACTGTTGGAACAGAAACTTCCCAGATTGTGTGGAAGAGGCCATGGCTACTGATTGCAAACGTACTGTACTCCACGATGAATGAATGAAATTGTTTGGCCCTCAAAAAAATAATAATATTCAAACACCATATAGTCAGCACAATATAGACTATCAATAACAAGAAAATGGCAAGCTTCAGGAGAGCTCCTGCTGCTATTTTGTTATTCCAAACTTCCCACCGGTACCAATGGAAAAAAAAAGGCTTCATAATATTCCAACACCATATCGTCTATGCCAGAAGTAGCTACTGCCGGCGCTGCAGTTCAGTGCGCCAGAGAAGTAAAAAGTGTTACCGACGCACTAGGTTTGGTTCGCCGGCGCTATGGTTTTTAAGGATAAAAAAAAGCTGCACGTAGCTGCAGGCTCTCCACACCACAACTGGCAGGGACATTTACAGATACCACCCTAAAAGGAAACTAAAAACGCAATCGGTTCTCCAATGTCTTCCTCCACCGCCGGCCGGAGCTCCGTGTTGCCGCCCTTGCCGTGCCGGCAGGAGCTCCGTGTCGCCGCCCTTGTTGTGCCAGCCGGAGGCGTCCTTGCTGCCGTGGCCGTAATAGACGGAGAGGAAGTGCCCGGGCAAGCGGCAGGACACGCGGTCGAGGCCGCCGGCCGCCGCGGCTCCGGTGACCACACTGGGAGGAAGGGGACGGCCTCGACTACCGCAGTGCCCTTGACGAGGTTGACCTCGCCGGCTCGTCAATGGAGAGGTGGAGTTCTGCGGAGTCCGGCAGCGCGAGGCCACGAGTTCCAAAAAAAAGTTTCTAGCTAAAGTTCCAAAAAAAAGTTTCTAGCTAAAACATGTATATATGCACCCATATCAAATAAAGTTGGGAAGTTTTACAAACATGTATATATGCATCCGTATCAATTCTACAGTTTCCGCCCATCAACTACCACCGCTCTTTTCATTTTACATTTTTTTAGAGTAGCAGGGAGGTGACCCACTCCAGCAAAACAACACCATTCCTTCGCATATCAGCACAGGATCATCGGAGTAACAGGGCAGGAGGCTTGCATGTAGCTTCTGCATGAATTTGTTTTCCTCTGAGGCTCTTGTACCTGCACAATGAAAAAGGCTTCAGAAAATCACAAGTATCAACTAATGCTTGGCAAGCAGCAAGCTCCAATAACTACGAGTCAATGAGTTAGCGCTTCCAATTTTTCTTCTCACGGTAACTGCCCGTAACTGAAGCTTATCTTCGGATAACACTCTCATACAGCATGCATCTCGAATTCCTGGACTCGAGTGACACTGAGCTATTTGTTCACGCAATCACAATGAAACTTTAAATAAAAGAGCACATTTGGTGACTTAGATTTTGGTTTACTTACTCTACCATGTATAACTTTCATGTTCATGCTCATTTGATGTTATGAGTAACAAAAAAGAGAATTTTTTGAGAAATGATAAATCAGAAGGGAAACATGAAAAAAAAAATAGTGAAGACAGTGCTATTACCATAATGGGTGAATCATAGTATATGCTGCCTCAATTCAGAGAATAAAGACTTCTTAGATTTTGGTTTACTTACTCTACCACTATGATAGGACGGAATGCCAAAAACCTAGACCCAAACAGAAGAAACCAAGGGAGGGAATCTTCCCCAGTTAGTCAACGTTTTTATGCTTTATGTGCTTCTAATTATTAAGACATAAAGATCCAATTTAACCAAATCTCCTTGCGAAATCTCTTGAACCTTTGAAACAAAAAGCGACCACAAGTGTACAAGTAGTAGCTCCAAATATCTTGGGATATGGAACATAGAATACATACTGGGTGGTAGGGAGAGATATGGTACACATCGGTACCACTATGATAGGACAGAATGCCAAGAACCTAGACCCAAAGAGAAGAACTTTTTGTACTACGAAAGATGAAAACGGCAGCTTCAAACTTTAAAAGTTCTTTTGCATCCATGTTCAGACTTAACTTGTACACAAGGAGAATAAATAAAGTGCTGCTCTCGTTAATAACTTTTTCCAAAATTGTGTTTCTAATCACCCTTCCAAGTAAATTATTTCAAAGCCTATAAGTTGCACTCAACAATTTGGCAAGTTATTTAGCTCTACAATAGTTTTGGTATCTACATAACTCGAAATTTAACTTGGTATAATTGCCTGGAGGGTAATGTTGAATGGAAAAGCCCTTGTCGGACACATGCCATGTATGTGTCATGTACCTTCTACTCCCTGCTGCATGCACCAAAGCTCCCCACTGAAACTAATCACACTTGTTTTGTATTGCTTTGCCATCCCCTACTCAAATCCAAAATCATAAAGTTCCAAACTTCTCACTGGTACGAAAGGTAAAACAAAATGGCTTCATAATATTCAAACACCAGGCTATCATCAAACTTCTCCTGCCCACGGAAGAAGATATGATTAAAACAGGTGAGGGCTGGCAGTTGGTTCTGCTGGACAAGACAAAAAAGAAATGCACCAGGCAAAATTATGGAAACTATCTAGATGCTAACCTGTGTGTTACCTCTGAAAACACGTCATTAGACCCAAAAGGGAAGAAGCCACTGGGGAACCACCAACCAGAAACCAGCAAGGAAACAATGAAAATGAAGACAGGCCTTCAGAAATGGAAGCCGCCGGATTAGGATGGCTCAACGTTAATGTTGATGGCTCTTACATCGCTGAAACAGGGCAAGCTTCGGTTGGAGTCGTCATTTGGGACCATACGGGTCAAGCTGTGCTTGCTGCTGGCAAGTATCTTCAAAACTGTTGTGACGCCCAGAGTCTGAAGCTCTGGCTGCCAGAGAGGGAATCTGACTGCTCCACTATTACACAGGCTATCCAGAGCAAAGAACAACATCTGTCTAATCTCAAAAGTCTTCTACAGTACATGATTTCAATATGTATGCATCAAACCTGACACAATGGAGTTGGGCATGAAAAAAGAAATCAAAACAATGTAGCACATGCTAGAAACGGGAAGGTCTAGTTTTGGTATACCTTTCCTGCGAGACCTTGCGAACGGATTTGAATTCGCATGGTTTTGTCTACCACCTCAGGGTAGATCTGGTGGGATTTTAGTTGGCATAAATTTGGCGACACTAAAGGTCCAAAAGGTTGATACTGGTGAGTTTTGTATTAAGCTGGGTTTACGGTCTATATGCGATGGGTATGAATGGGCGCTGGTCCCCGTTTATGGGGCGGCCCAGGATAGTCATAAGCACGAATTTCTATCCGAATTAGTACGTATGTGTGATGTTGAACCATTACCTATGCTGCTAGCGGGGGATTTTAATATCCTGCGTCGGCCCGAGGATAAAAGCAATAAAAATTTCAATCCGCGGTGGCCATTTATTTTCAATTCTATTATTGAGAATTTGAATCTGAGAGAAATCGCTTTGTCGGGGCGGCAATTTACATGGGCGAGTCGGAGAACGATTCCAACGTATGAAAAGTTGGATCGTGTACTTGCAAAGACGAAAACGGCAGCTTCAAACTTTAAAAGTTCTTTTGCATCCATGTTCAGACTTAACTTGTACACAAGGAGAATAAATAAAGTGCTGCTCTCGTTAATAACTTTTTCCAAAATTGTTTTTCTAATCACCCTTCCAAGTAAATTATTTCAAAGCCTATAAGTTGCACTCACCGCGCGCGGAATACAAAATCAGAATAGATGAGATGCACCTGAACATCGCTGGCCGGCCATGCGCGCCTTGCCGCCGTCGTCGATTCCATGCAGTCCATCATCCATCCATCCGGCGAGAAACGCCTACCGAACCTTGTCCCGGCTCGGCGCTGCCACCACGGCCATGATAGATGTCCTCTCCTCTCCTCTCCTCGACAAAGTCAAAGTCTAAGTCATAGTCACACGCGCTAACCACACGCGGTGTGTCGTTAAGGGATTGTACTTATAGAGGCCAGGAGTTTGGAGGGAAAGGAGAGGACCGAGCTTTGAATCAGGAGGCGGGAGGTGATTAGATGAGTTGGCATGATCGAGATGAATAAAGCACAAGAAAACGAGGCGTGATTAGCTCTTGCTCGTGGGATAGGATGGGTCACCGTAATAACTGCTGCCTCAACTGATTTTGAGCTTCCATCCCTCCTAATTAATTAAATGCTAGCTATTTCCATCCATGAATTGCTTGACTGGTTTTATCTTGTTTCCTAACGATGGTGTAGCTGAACTTCCGCCTCTACGTGTACATGTCTTAGTATATATAGACAGGGAGGAGGCCGGCTGAGGTGTTTGAACTTCAAAACTGAGCTCCAATTTCTGTGATCCTTTAAGCTATTTTTTGTTTCCCTGCAGCACAATCTTGTTTAGTGCTAATCTTTTGGAGAGGCTACCAGATTGGCTGGGATTAAGTGCCTCATGAATGGAATCTCCGTGACACCAACCGTCCCTTTAATTGAGATGTCCTTATTTAATTCTGCTGTGGTGCTTGGCATCTCCAAAATGACGCATCAACTCCCGATGCATCATGCAAAGCCAATACTTCACTCCCAGGCTACCAGGTGGGACCACCATGCATGGACACAAGAAATCATGCTATAAACGCAGTGTCTCTGGTTTATTCTTAGATTTCTTTGTATTATTAAACTAACAAGAATATTTTTTAATGGACAAGCTTCTTTTTTTTGAGAGAGAGAAAGAGAGAGAGAGAGTAGCAAGAAGAATTTTTCTAGCAAGAGAAGAAAAAAGTTATGTTGTGTGTTATTATACATTTGGCATGCTGCAAATATTTGCTTACGAAATTTCTATTTAGTCATTCCCCAGTGACGTCTACTACGAGCAAAGGCAGACAAATTCTCAAACGAACATATGCTCCAACTCATTTTGCAACGGCAAGAAACCTCAATCCTAATTTGTGTGGACATGCACACCAAAGATGCATACCGTAGCTAGAGATTTTATGAATTTTATTCCAAGTTATTCGTTGCCCTGTTTGACAATTCACAACATAGATATTGCGTACGCACGCTCTGCCTCAAAGCTAAACTTGTGAAAATCCCAAGTATCAAGCATGTTCATGTGGCCCTTCATATTTTCACTCTCGTACAAGAAACACAAGGCACCAAAAGTAGAATAAGAACAAGAGCTAGAGAAATTCTGGCTGCCAGCAAATTCTCAAACAATGATTCATCATAACATACATTTCCAACTTGAGGATGTAGTCAAAAATTCAAAATTTACTCGTTGATTCATCCAGTTTACAACAGACACACGAGTAAACCTGGACAGAGCTAGGTACTAGGAGCCAAGTGCAAGCTTCTTAATACGGAGTAATCCTTCTGAGCTAATTGAAGTTGTTGCATGCACACTTGCGGTACAAACCATCTCATCCATCGCAATATCATCAGCCTGGAGCATAATCAAAGTCTCAAATTCCAGTCGTCACAAGCACATTCACAAGCCGACTATCACGGCACTAATATTACACATGTTACTTCCACTAGTTGCTTAACATTCAAAACAAGAGGAAACAAGCCTCAACTCAAATAATAGTAGCTGAATGCTCTCGCGGCAGTTGATACACGGTTAGCAAGGATCAACAAAATATGGCACTACTGGAACACAACCATCAACGTGTCAGCCTCTAATTGGCTTTTCTCACGTGTACAAGGCAAGCTCACAAATGGGCATGCAGATTGTCAATTAGCCAAGCTCTCTTCCCATCCTCCATCCTTCTCAAAATCCTGGAACAATCAGAACAAATGATCGGTCAGAACAACATAAGAAAAAAAAATTTACTAAATTTCAAATTAAGCCACAAGAGACGGGAACACCCACAAGGCTCAACCAAAATGAAAAAATCCACCACCTTATTAGCATACAGGATATGCGAGCACGGTTTGAACGAATACAAGAGATTGATTTAGGGACTTGTTTGGACTTGAAAAATACCACAACGCATATCATTACTAAAGTTTCAGGATTTACCATGGCAGACTGACAACAACTTCCAGAATAAGATGGCTTTAATGACCCGCAATAAACCAATTACTGTTTTCTCAAGGAAGGTCACTGATCAATTATGCTCAAGTGACAGATGTATCAATTTTTTTGAAGGATCTTGAGGACTACATGTACGGCAAAATCATAGAGAGAAACCCAGCATGCACCCAACACCACTTTCCTAAAATGTTGACATTAGTTTGAAAGTGCAATGATGCAGCAACTAACAAGTATGAGCAACATTAAAATTTCCAGAGAAATTCGGAAGGGGCAAACCTAGAAAGGCATCTGCCTATGACAATAGAACCGGGATTGGTAAAAAAATAGGTTGTTCACTCCTACACCCTACCACCACTTCAGTAAACAAGGTACTTAACAATTACATGTTCGATAGTGCAGTCTAGCCACTGATCTAAACCTCATGTAACTAACATGAACAACACATGACAAACTGAATTCATGGCAAAACAATAAGCGGAGGTAGGTACCCAACACATGCATGATCTGCTTACAGTAATCAAGGATTGGCTTGGGGAGCACAACCCGCTCTCCGACCTGACATGCTTCATCACTTCCAAATAGGGAGTGGACATTGCTTGTGCCATCTCTCTGCATGCAAGAACCAACAAATACATCAACACATATCACTCATGTCCATTGATCTGAAAACAGCCAATAAGATCAGCCCTATACATGCAGCACATCTAAAGCTTAAAAGCACATGTGTAGTTATTATATTTCCAAGACAAGATTGTATCAAGCAACTCTTCAATCCATTCATAATTTCCAAGACAAGATTGTATCAAGCCACTGTTTATTTCATTATGAATTTACAAGATAAGAAAGGAATGTAAAAAATTAGACATCAATGAGCATTATAGCTACAGAACATGTATACTTACAGAAAACACAACATGAATGCATCCATAGTTCTTGCGAAAGCCATAAATCCCAGTGGCAAACTATCAAAGCATTTCAGACTCAATGAATCGATCCTATTTCTGATGAGAAAGAGGTAATTAGCCAGGTACAGATAAACCTGCAATTCACATGTGAAGGTTCAGATGGGAAAAAAAATATGATGTGGTTTTCCATGGAAAAAATAAAAGAAACATGCCACTTTGAGAAACTTCTGTACATCTAGAGACACAATAGATTGACATTTGAAAGAGAAACTGAAGTGTTATAAGAGCAGCCCCAATTTTGTCAATGCCTGAAGGTATAAGTACAATAATTGATTATTTCCAAGAAAGACGAGATTGCATCAAGCAACTCTTCAATTTCATTCATCCATAACCGTGAGAGCAACACATACACTTGAATGAAACATGCATGGCAATAGTATGTAGTGACCTAAATTAACATAGAATAGTGGCAGAGGTAACCTTATAGGGTAGGACCTCGGAGAAGTGTGAGTGGCATCCACGGAGCACCTCTCACTGCAGTGGCACGTGCAGCTCGCCACCGTGCCTCCTCCCGGTTCCCCTCCAAAACTGCCTCCTCCTATATGCTTTGAATCTGAAAACACATGTTAATAAGCATACAGAAATAAGTAAAATGTCCATATACACATTGTCCATACAACAGCTCACACTATTTCAGGTATAAATTACTTTTCAGATAATGGAAGAGAACAACTGCTTGTAAAACATTTTGTAAAGCAAAACAGTTTGAGCAAGGGAATAAAAGATATTCAGTCCAAGGCAAAGCATTTTAAGAACTAAATAATAGTAATCCACTTGCTCCAAGAAGAATACACATTCATGTCCAGAAATTTTGAGTCCATAACAAAGTTAGAGAGGTTGTATGATGTCAACATACTCACAGCACGCTGAAGTACTCAAAAGAACAAGAACTAATCATATATTTGAGTTGCAAATATTAATCATCTAGTTTTTGGATACTGAACCTTAAATCTTACTTCGATGCTCAGAAGTATCAAACTTCGAGGTTCCAAAGCATACATATTGCAGATGCTGAAGAAAAACATACCCTAGAACGGCTGGGACGCAACCAAATCTGAGCATGCTACTACCAGGTTAATGACCATCACATCCTCTGGCATGTGTCAGGGTTGCATCTCCCAAACCATATGTCATCTCCAGGTTTCCCGGATGCGGTTAGTCAAGTGACCTAGGAGCTCATGCAGCCTGACATCTCTTGGACTAGGGAGTAGAAACTCCACTTGCTTGCCAACTGTTTTGATACAAAATATATTAGTAAGTGGTTCAGAAAATAAAGAATAGTTCACCATCAAGGTAATAAAATGGAGATGGTTAATAATGTTCATAAGAAATCCAACAACTATGTTTTCACATAAGAATTCACCAAATTATCCAGATTCATTTAGTGTCACAGAATTATCAATATCAGCAATTACATACACAAGAGCAAAAACACATTTATTAGCGCTGACTCTAATATGATTGCCCTTTTGTTCAGATGAGATGCAACACTACCTACAGAACCACGCAAGTAGTAAGCACGAGAAC
The DNA here is from genome assembly GCF_022539505.1 of Lolium rigidum. NCBI lineage: Eukaryota > Viridiplantae > Streptophyta > Magnoliopsida > Poales > Poaceae > Lolium > Lolium rigidum. The sequence goes on from NC_061512.1 coordinate 28,502,186, forward strand.
CACAAGATGGTTATGCCACAAAAAATTTGCCTATATTTGCTATTCCAGTACAAACAACATTACGAAGTGGTTCATAAAATGTAGAATAGTTCAATAAGCTAACAAAAACAGAGATGCCTAATAATATACATGAGAAATGCTACATATTATCTTTCCATTCATGAATATGGAAGGGACACGCTCAAACATATGTGTATTCACATAAAAGGAACCAGCTACATACGCGAACTTGAGAAGGAAAGGAAATTAAGAGCTGGATGCCTCCGCAGAAGAAGACGGCCGGAGAAGGCGAGCCGGCAAACGGTTGTAGCAGGCGACGACGATGGGTATGCCTGCCCGCCGTGTGTACGAAAGATGGGTGTGGCCACCTGATTGCCAGCCGGGGCATGATTTTGAAGTGGGCGACAGCAAGAGAGCTACGGTAGAGGCGATGCTCCCTATCGCCCTCTTCAAAAGCATGGCCCTCGCTGCTTGCCGTGGCAGTTCCGTGCCGCAAGCCCTAGCTATCTTGGGAGAGGACCAAGGGAGCTCCCGTCTTGGCAGAATATATTGATATCAAGACAGTGCTACTGAGAAAATTTTAAAGTTACACAAATTTGAGGGAAGTAACCCAGTACCTTGGCTGTGCTCTTGTGAATCTAAAGCAATATGGGTTTCAGTGACCGATTCATTGACTGGCTGGCTGTGCTGCTATTTCGGCAAGCACGATTATAATGATCAAGGGAGAGCCAGGTCCCCCAATTTTCCTCTGGGAAGGCTGTGGACTATCAGTGCCAGGCTGTGGATTTTGGGAAGGCTGAATCAATGAGCTGTCATCATGGGAGTTCAACAGCAGCTGCACCTGCAGCACACGATCCCATCCATCTCGCTTTGTGCCAATGATGTCATCCTTTTCTGTCAGCCAACTATTGTGGAGGCCATGGCGGTAAAGGAGATCTTGCAGTTATATGAAGAAGCATCCGGCCTACATGTGAACTACGCCAAGAGTTAGCAACTTTGATCGAGTGCGGTGAGATTGATTTCCCTGTCACCGAGCTCCCCTTCTCCTATCTAGGAATCCCACTAACAATCAGAAGGCCAACAGCAGCCCAAATGCAGTCCGGCCCTTGTCAACCGAATGGCAGCAAAGTTGCCAACTTGGAAATCTCGGCGGATGCAGAAGCCAGGAAGGCTGTCCCTTGTCAAGTCTGTGGTTGGAGCAATCCAATCCACCAACTTCTTGTGTTGGCGCCACCAAAGAAGACCATCAGGCTGATGGAGAAAATCGAGAGAGGATTCCTCTGGGAAGGAGCCGCCGATGCCAACGGCGGGGGCTGCTGTGTCAAGTGGTGACGGGTGTGCCGGCCACATCACTTGGAGGGCTGGGAGTCCAGGACCTGGAGCACGGGCCTGGCACTGCGCGTGAGATGGCAATGCCTAGGCCGCACTGATAACATCCGTGCTCGGAGTGGCCTTGACCTACAGTTCACACAGCAGATGAACGAGATTTCTTCATCGCCTCAACTTCGATTTCACTTGGGAAAGGGCTGACATCCCCAAACGCAGACGCAAACAAAGAACTGTCGCTGAAGGTTTGGCTGCCAACTGTTGGGCTCAGGACATTCATGGCATCCTCGGGGTGCATGAATTAGGACAATACCTCATCATCCTCTGGCACATGATCTAGCACACCAGCCTATCCTTGGACGACGACAAACTCATCATGCTAGCGGAGAATATACTGGCAAATCAGCATACCTAGCCTCCTTTCACGGCTCAACAAATAGTGCATCTTGGAAACACACTACAAGACCTTGGCTCCCCCAAAAGTCAAGTTTTTCCACTGGCTGGCCAATTAGGACAGGTGCTAGACGGCTAAAAGGCTGGCACGACAAGGACTGCAACATCACCCACGATGCCTTTTGTGCGACCAAGTGTCGGAAACAATGCACCACCTCATCATTGCATGCCCATTCTCACGGCTTGTCTGGCATGAGATCTTGTCTTGGCTGCGGACGACATTCAGACCACCTGCCGATAAGGCCTCCCTCCTCGAGTGGTAGCAAACTACAAGGCAAAACACTCCGAAGCCAATGCACAAGGGCCTGGCGTCCACGACGATCCTAGTGCCCTGGATGATCTAGAAATATCACAATGATTGTGTCTTCGAGAGAGTGCATCCTTCAGTTCTGGACAATCAAAGACGAGGCAAAGTCATGGGCCAAGGAAGGAGCAAACAACCTAGGAGATGTCATCCCAACAACCTGGGATGTTCACTGAACCCCTTACCTGTTCTAATACTTATGTGTACCTCATGTAGTCCTATTCTAATACTGGAATGAAACTCCAGCCTTGAACTAGCGGCGCTACTCCCTTGGCCTAGCTCCAGCAGCTTGACAGTTGGCCGATAAGAAGAGTTCCCTGTCACCACAAGCACCACGATGATTAATACTAGTACCCAAGCATTTTCTAGGAAAACAAATTGCAATTCTGTCATACAACCAAAATAAAGCTAGTGTAATCAATCAATTTCTTAGAGAACATTCTTCTCTTAGTCATTGCAAACTAAATGTTTAAGCTGGCAACTAAATCTCCATTCATACTGAATCAATTCCAAATAATGGAATTATATTATGACTAGCACAAGGAATTATATTAAAACTGTACGTAAACTAGAACGTGAAATAAGAAAATGATCCACAAATCTGGCGCTGGAGCAAGATTGAAAGAAAAGGTTCAAAACATCTAGTAAGAAGATGAATCGAGAAAGTGTAGACAATAGATCAAGACAAGAAAGAAAATCCAGGTCAAGCAGAATTGACATGCCCTACGACCAGATCAACTAAAGCCGAACAAAATCCAAATGCATTCAAGGTAGATCAGCCGGTCCTAATTGGACAAAATCCATAAGCCTTAGAAGCAGAGTGAACAAAGCCTGCAACTTTGAACATCATATATTACATCCTGGCCCTCACATACCATCACACAAATGGTCGAAGTAAATAATTTGGCATACAAAGGATCAAATCTAAGCAGGGATAGAACAAATAATAACTTGGCAGCAGTGAAGGATGCCACCACCAGGTCCTCTTGGCAACAATTGCAAGGTTAGACAACTTTTTTCACTGCATTAAACATAAAGATGCCTAGGGTTCATAAATTCCTACAGAACAAAGGTAGTTCTTGGAAAAGATATATTTCAATTAGTACGAATAACATATATGCTATAATGGAAGAACATAAGTAAATGGCAGCAAACTCTAATATAGATTAAAATAGTTCATAAATATGAATGTGAAATAAGAAAATGATCGATATATCCGGCACGAAAGCAAGAATGAAAGAGAAAAAAAATACAAATCACCCACAAAGAAGATGAATCAAGAAAATGTAGCGAACAAATCAACACAAGAAAACAATACTAGCGAAATCCAAATGTATTCAAAGTAGATCAGTTAAGCATGACCGGACAAAATCCATAAGTACTTGAAGCAGATTGAACAAGCCTGCAACTTGAAGAGAAAAATAAAGAAGTTGAGTTAAGGCATGGAAAGAGAAAATCTACAAAAGAAGAACCATGATCCTAGCAATGCTTATACATGTCATACTTGTAACTAGAGAAGATTGGTTTTAGATCCTGCATTAAGACCACCCCTTACTTGTCCTAAGAAGTCTTTAGCCAAAGCAAAGAAGATCCAATAAATCTACAAAAGAAAAACCATGATCCTAGCAATGCTATAAAATTATGGATACATGCCATACTTGTAACTAGAGAAGATTTGTTTTAAATCCTGCATTAAGACCACCCCGTACTTGTCCTAAGAACAAGAATATGTCTTCAGCGAAAGAACCAATAAACGTAAAATCATGTGAAACCACCACAATTTTTCTAATAAGATGGCAAAGCAACAAAGGTTAAGAATGAAATTACAATTTACATAATCACGATTCCAAAAAAATCTGTCCATCCTAAGTACCAGACCTTAAATAAACAACTACCTACCCAATCTGAAAGCTACATAACAAGAGGGTATTGTTGCAAGAACTGAATGCCATGGTCCTAAGAATACAGTAGGACAGAGGCTGGAGGGAACCTACTAAAATTTGTCCATCCTGAGCAGCAGGAGAGTGTAACACCAGACCATCAGCAGCAAGTTGATTTGGCCATGCATGCTGTCAGGTGGCCTGAAGTCAGTCTAGTGTCGACCCAGATCAACGCCTTCGTGACGAGGTGGATAATAGCATGTACAAGTAAAGTTAAGTTGGTCAGTATAAAATAATTATATTTGGTCATCTGGATTGAAGAAAAATGAATCTACAACTCAATCTGCGTCCACTATAAGTGAAAAAATTACTAAGCTTGGTCAAGTATGACTAGAAACAGTTTAAGTGAACTTTACAACACGGTAAAAATCACTAGAAAACTAAAGATACCTCCTGCCAGGCTACAGCTACAAACCAAATGGCTGATGGGTAGTCGCTAAAAATAAACTTTGATCTGTTTTCACCAACCTAAGGTTTCAGCTCACAAACTAAACAATCGGATCAGGAAACACTTCAATTTAGTTAACTACTAAGTTGGTGCAGATAAGGACTAACACTTCAATTCAGCTCACAACCTACGTTTCCTTTAGATTACCAAATGGGGAACTGAGTAAATTTAACTTCCACTGACAGAAGAAATAGGCACCCAAACTCGAGTTGAAGAGGACTCAAACCAGAATGGTTGGTGGAGCGTACAGTCACGCCTCTCACAAGTACATTAGTCTCATTTTCTAAAATGCACTAGAAGCCCAAGCCAGAACTTTGAAAAAAAACATCTACCTGAATAACTGTGGCTGTCCCGCTTCGAGTTCCAGGTGTGAGAATGAGTGCTTCCGATGATGCAGAGAACTCCGTCTGCCACACAATAATGGTGAAAAACAAAGGAATCAGATTTTCTCCTTTTATGAAAAATATAGTTAGGATTAAATCATAACTTTGAGAGAGTATGAGCCAGCATATCACCAAAGTAAAAGACGAGACCAGTTGATACCAGAAGTGCGTCTGCTGGAATTTACAACAGAGTATAAGTAAATAGGAAAAAAGTGGCAATGCCAAGTCAATGAAGGAAAGATATATACGGACATATTGCACCACTAAAAAAGAACCATTGCATGCAAAAGATACTGAACAAAGTGAGACAGATGTAACCATTCTTATATGCATATGTATTTCTACAATGGAATTTATCCATATTCCATAAGATATGCACAAAATGTATAGATGTCTATCAGTATAAGAAATCACATATGAACAAATGAAGTGAAATAAAGATCTAATTACATCTTAGACTTCAGGTACAAACCAAAAGATGAGCATGAAGGGAACTTCTCGAGAATGTGCGTGATTAAGATGACATCAGCCACACCATGAAAGAGAAGATGGGGGTTTTCCCCATCCTTAACAGACCTGCAGTAATATGCTGCATAGATTAGTTTGCCAATCTCTTGTTATCAGTCGGCCTGAATTAGGTTAAAGCTAAAGCGTGTTTACCTCCATCAGTCTTCATTAGGAAGACCAAGAATGTCATGAGATATAAAACTACCATCAATGAATCATATTTCGAAGTTTTAGAAACTCCATTGTTCGTAGAATGGCGCAGATGGCCAAAGAAGAAAGCTAGCACACTGAGGCAACTGAACGATACTGCCCAGTACTGTATTTCAACTTTTCAAGGTATGCAAATTCTGGTCACATAAACAGGAAGATGCGTAGTTAGTAAACTGTATGCACCTCAGAAAATCTGAATAGCACATAATATAGAAAATAAATACAGTTAACAATGTGGCTAACTTCTGAATTGTTGATTAAGATGGTAAAATAAAAATATACCTTCTGGACCATTAAGATCTGTGAGCAAGATCCTGGAAGGTTGGATTAACCGTGCATGCATGACACAATGCAGAGTAGAGGCGCCGAGAAGAATGCCACATGATGACATGAAGCACCTGGCCTGGAACATATATACATCAAACACAAGCACTAGGTATGATATTATTTTGTAGATCGCGGAAGAGGGGATAAAATTAAGTAGTTGCACAACTCTAAACACGATGGCTCGCCGATAAAAACAAGCATCGATCTTTTTTCACCAACCTACGGTTTCGGCTCACAAACTAAGCAATCGGTTCAAGAAACACTTCATTTTAGTTGACTACTAAGTGGGTGTGGATAAAGACTAACACCAAATATTCCTAGCAGCTCAATCTCCTTTACAAACCAGATGGGGAATTGAAAGAATGATTACAGATCGGTAGATGTACTATGTAATCACACAAGACAATATGCATTAACATATTTCAGTGCTACCTTAAGCTTAGGTTAATTTTCAGAAAACACATGCAGGCTCTAGATACGTTCAAACGAGATAGAGCTGATTTGGATACCAGGAGTTACTGCATTGTAGAATTAGTAACCGGATGTTGTATTAGTATATACATGTTTTATTGAAAACCTAAGAGGAGCTTTGCATGTTTGATTGGTCCACACACAAACCAACACTTGAGGGATTATACCTCTCCCAAAGGCAGAACCATGTCGATGAAGACAGACAGCAGTAGCACCAGGCATGAAACGTCCTGCAGCTACGCAGGTGCAGGGTTGCTCGCCCCCCCCTTTCGGCCCGAGCAGCAGGGTGCATGCCGTGGCAGCTGCGCCGGCAAGAGCGCGGCCTTGGTCGCCACCCGCTGGTGAGCTGAGCATCTCCTCCCGCTCAACCTCTCCGTCTCCAACAACAACCCAACCGTGCAGCAGCTGCGCGCCTTTGGATGCCAATGTCCATCCATATCAGGAAAGGTACAGAACTAAGGAAAGTTAGCAAGCTGGAAGTAAAACAACGTCTAGTGGTGCTGAATCAACATCTATAAACTACATTTTCATGGTGAAATCTTTTAGTGCTGACTCTGTCCATGATGGACGACTGAACCAAGACTAAAACGGCAAATGCTATAGGTTTTCTCCCTGCAGATTCGTGGCAAAACATTCGAAGGAAATCGTGCGGCCATAGCATCAGGACCAAACCCTGACCTGACGCCATGGCTAGATGGGAGTATGGGACAACGAATTTCTGCAGGATTTCCTTCAATCAACGTGATAAAATTTAGAAGCATTGCATGGTGGAGGAGGACAGGTACCTGACGGGCAGGAGCAGGTTGGGGGCGTGAGGAAGAGCAGGTCTGGTACGTGGCCACCGGTGGCAGCAGCTCGGGGAGGTGGTCGCCGGTGGCAGAGCAGGCGACCACCGGGTCTTCCTCCGTGCCCCCCGTCGCCATTCCTGCGCCCCTCCCGGCAGTCAGCGCCGGCGAGAGCCACGACCGCGCCTCGCTGCAAGTAAACCCGTGGAGCTCCATGGCTAGCGCGGCCGCCACAACGAGCGCATCCACTTCCGTGGGGTGCTCGTCGAGGAAGAGGGTCGGCGCTGCGGTGAGGACAAGGGCGAGGTCTAGTGGAGCGGTGGAGGGTGGACGGCGATGGATGCTGCGGCGGCGGTGGGTGGGCGGCGGCGGCAATCGATGGGTAAGGAAGGGGATGAGACGGCGTCACGCGAATTGGAAGATCCAATGACTCTAATTATTTCTTTGAGCGAGGAAGTCGAAAAGAAGGAGTAGAATTACTATAATGACATGCGAGAAATTAGTGTGGTTGGTTAGTCTAACATAATTTTTGCATGTGATGACACTATCATAAACTCAACTCTGCTAGAACCAACCTTTTCTCTTTCTTTGGGCCAAACTTGCTACACCCAAAAGTCATATAAGTACAAAACCTACCGGCTCGAGCTGAGTGTTACCGCCGACACTAGGGCTCTACTACAGCTGCCACGAGTTGAGCAATGGTTGGGCCACCGTCGAGACAACGGCTCGGTAACTAGTTCCTTGTTTCGGCGGATGATGGTCGGAGGCGGCACAGATGCCACCATGCTTTCTCTTAAACCGTTTCCAGCATTATTAATGACGATATAGTGTTGCCGCCACCTCGGCCTTGTCACTCCTTTTTATTAGTTCTAGAAGCTCCCGTGAAAGTGGCATCACCTCCCATCAAGCATATCGTTGGAGCTGTCGAACTCACTGGCGGTCCCCCGCCTACGGTCGAGAATTTCTCTCCCTAGATCCCACTATATGTTCATATCTACGACGATGGCCATAATGGGGTGTATTTTGAGAGAAACAACGAAAATAAGTAGCCAAGAAAGCTTATATCAGAGGAAAAATATTTTGTTATCTTCTCCACACGGGCTTCTGTTTAGGGCAGAATGCATACAAAGTGAGTGGCTACTAGTAGCAGCAGCTCGGGGAGGTGGTCGCCGGTGGTAGCACCTCGAGCAGGCGACCACTAGGTCTTCCTCGATGTCGTTCTCCATCGGCCATAGCCATGACCGTGTGGTATGTGTCTTCCTGCAGGTGAATTCTGGAGCTTCATGGCTCACCATGGCTGGGGTGGCCACCACCAACGAGCGTACCCTCTTTTGTGTTTTCTATGGTAGCGACGGAGGTTAGGTGGCGATGGATGTTGGGGTGGGTGGCGGAGCGATAGGAGGCTCTAGGCTCGCGTTGCAGCGAGGGAGGACGTGCCGACGATGGTGGGTGAGAGGTTGGGGGAATCGAGGGAGGGGTGGATGCATATCGATGGGAAAGGAAGAGTTCGAGGACGGGGAATGAAGCGGGCTAGGGTTTGGGCCCGTCTTCGGTAGGTGATGTACGTCTTTGCGATCTGATTGGACAGTTCATTTCGACTCTTACCTACCTTGGGGGCTATTCGTGGGATCTGATTGGGTGGAGACGCCGTCACACGAATTGGAAGATCCAGAGACATCTAGTAGAACTACTAGTATAGAAGGAGAAAATATGCATGGGGACGCGTATGCCGAGATTAATTCTAGGGTTGAGGAAGTTAAAAATGAGCCGGAATTAAACTGACGCGCGGAATTAATGTGGCTAGTCACTACTCCTCTAAGTCAAAAAAGGAGTTTGAGTAGCAAGTGTGGCATAATTTTTTTTTTGTGGGCTAAAAGAGCTTTATATCATATAACAGATGTTCGATTACAATCTAAAGCCATGGCTTTAGTTACATTGTCTGGGAAAGAACTAATCTAGACACAGTCGACACCTATTTTTCTCACCGAGCTTGCACATTCATGTGCAACGATGTTTTGAGCTCTATTAGCATAAACACAAATCCAAACTGAAAAGTTCTTTAGCATGGAGGAAACGTCACCGTAGATACTTCTTAACTGGGACAATGAGTCATTTCCCAAAGGCATGTCTTTGACGACCGTGGCACAATCCAATTCATAGATGATCTTGTCGCTAGTCTTAGAGTTTGCCAAATGGACAACATGAAGTAAGCCCATAGCTTCAGCTTCAACCGCACTTCCGCACCGGGGAAGGATTTTGCCTGCGGCAATAATCACTTTACCGTTATGGTCTCGGATAACAACTCCAGTGGAACCAGACTGAGTTTCAGTGATAAAAGAGCCATCAGAATTGGCCTTTAACCAACCCACAGGAGGAGGTTCCCATGACTTTTTTCCATCCAGAAAGGAGTTTATCTTCTGCGCTTCAGGGATACTGCTAGTAACCACAGTTTTCTTCCCTTTTTGTGTCTATATCCTGAGGGTGGTCACAAGAAGGGTGGTTAGAATTAAAACTCTTAGCATAAGAAAGGAGGAACCTGGCAGAGTGCTCAATAGTAGCTTCGCCTTTTGCATGTATGATATCATCCCTTAGATGCCAAGCTCTCCACAGGACAAGAAGAGTGGCTTGGTGCATCGTCCTGTTTGTATTACTCAGCAGAATAATAAGCCAATCCTTCCCAGTTCTTCTAAAGTGTTCTTCATTTGGGAGGTCCCAGTATTCTCTCATCTTATGTCTTAAAGCTTTGGCCTTTGTGCATTCAACCGCTGCATGGTAGATGTCCTCCGTTTGAGCACCACAAATTTTACATATGTTATGCACCTCAAGAGTCCTGCGCCATTTGTTTCTCTGAGTTGGGAGATTATCAACAGCCAGGCGCCACACCTCAAGTGTGGCATAATTTTATGCATGTGATGGCAACCAACATGTCTTTGCTCTCTCTTTTGGCTAGATCTTGTCAGTAGAAAACCACTCCCTCCTAACTACTCCCTCCTTCCTAAATTAGAATGCATATTAGTTTTATTAAAGTTAAAAAATTGATCAAATGTATAGAAAATAATATCAACATCTACAACACTGATTCAATGTTATATGAACCATCAGGAAATATGCTTTCATATTATAAGCATTTTATATTATGAAAGTTACTATAATTTTTATAAAAAGTTTGACTTTAACAAAACTAACATGCATTCTAAATTGGGAAGAAAGCGGGTACCTTGGCCTGGCGGCAAACGTGTGTTGCTTTACTTGGGCCAAGCTAGCTAGACCCAAAGATCATAGAAGTAAAAAAACTTGAGCATACGCCAAAGATGGATCCGAGTGTTACCACGGACACCAGGGATTTACTCTAGCGACTGGAACCATGGCGGCGCGGCCTTCTTTCTGGCCGTAGCGCGTCGCACGCACACGGACGTGGGAGCACACGGTGCTATATTTATGCGGCGATCTCTCCTCGGACTCTGGTCCCAAGCTCTCCTCCCCATCCTCGCCGCTGACGGGCGTCTTCGCCTAGCTAGGAGGTCAAGCCCTTCGGGCCGAAATTAAGAGTGGTTATCGTTTTGAGCGATGAAGAAATTCCCGCGTAAAATAACACAAACTAGGGGAGAAGAAGCCGGCTTTTTTTGTTTTAAATCTCTCACAATAATAGTAGTAGTACTGATAGAGGCCCATTATTTTGATTGTGAAAAAGGTGTTGGAATACTTGTAGTATGTTGGAATAGGAGTGATGCAATTTGTGCACGTACGCGAATGAATGAATTAGTTGCGGGCGTGTATTTGGTTGATGGATGGTGGATGGACGCGCGCGTACGTATGGGCTCCAGTCCAAGTCCAAGCTAGCAGCGCAATTAATGAATTGAATTGGTTGCTTCCTTTGAGAGCATTTCGATTCGTTGTGAACGCGCAATTGATGGGATTAATCGCCCCGCCGGCCGCGCGATAGAATTAGAATTTAAATTAATGGATGGAAAGAAAGAAAGAAAGAAAGAAAGAAAGAAAAAGGATGTGGTGCTTCGGTTTGTGCAGAAGAAAAGAGGAGCGGAACGATGGGCACGCCATTTACCGATGCGGAGAGAGATGGGTTCGTCTGCATTAACTGCGGGAGAGAAAGAAAAAGAAGCAAAGCCCCGTCCGTCCGGTGTGGTTCTTCGGCGCGCGCTGCTTCGGTTCGTGCGCATTAAATAATCAACGCCATTTACCGATGCGGCACACGAGAGCGAGCTCGCGGCCAGCGCCATTTACCGACGCGGTCGACGCGTCCATCGATTAAGGGGCGGCGCGAGGACTACCTGGGCCAGCCCAGTAGTACATGCACGCTATGAACGCCCGAAGGTTGTGGCTCCGGCGGCTGAGGAGTGGTTCATCCTGTACGGCATCTCGAAGGTTGTGAAGATGGAGGAAACTATCTTCGAGGAATCCACCAACGTGTCCTTCACCTTCAACAAAGCCCCGCTCCCCTCCCACGTAACCGTCGCGGACGACGCCCTCATCCGCACCGGCTACTTCAACTACCCCTACATCGCGGCCGCCGACCGCTGCGGCATCCTTCTCCTTTGCGGCCACTCCGAGCAGATCGGCTTCACCTACTACCTCTGCGACCCGCTGATACGCAGGACGCTGGGCATCGTCCCTCCCGACGGCGACGGCCTGAGCTGCCGCTTTTCCGTCGGCCTCATCAGCGACCGGAGCGACACGCACCTCATGGTGGCCGAGCTCAACCCGTCGTCCCTCGCGGAGCATGGCCGCGTCACGCTCCGCTGCACACTGGACATGTGCTCCTGGGTCGACAAGGAGTCCGCCGAGTGCTCCAACATCGTGGAGAGGAGAGAGTGGCGCGGCGACGGCGTACTCACCCACAAATTCTTCCTATGGTGGTTCGACCTCTCCTACTGCATCCTCGCCTGCGACCCCTTCGCCGACAAGCCGCGGTTCCACCAGATCATGTTCCCGTCCGTTCCCGACGCTGCGCCGTTCTACCCGAACCCCATCTACGGCGACGTGTACCGCTGCTTGAAGGTCAGCAATGGCAGGCTGCGTTACGTCCAGATCCACGGTACCTCCCTGAAAAGATGGAGGTGAGCATGTGGACGCTGTCCTCCAATGATCCGGCGGATGCCAAATGGACGAACCGGGTGGATGTGCCGTTTGAGAGGATCTGGGACGACCCGAGCTACAGGTCGAAAGGGCTGCCTCCGCAGGTCGTCCCTGCTGTGGTGCTCGTCCACCCCATGCGCGCCAGCGAGGTCTACTTCTGCCTTCCCACGCACATCTTCTCCGTCAACCTCAACGAGAAGAAGACGGTGGACTGCGAGGAGTTCAGCGTTCAGGTGCCGCCGCACAAAATCTGCTCATCCCGCCTGGTCCATGCTTGGCGGTTGCCGGTGGGGTATACGAAACAGTCTGGTACCATCTTGTTCCTATTCCGTCTCCTCTGATTTGGGATTTGCTTGTCAGGCAATAACATGATAAATTGTTTGCAACAGTTGATTTCATGGAGCACATAGAGCATATATTCTAGTTATTACTCGATTTAATGCATGATTATTTGATGGATGCACTATCAAGTTCCAAGCACATAGCTGTTTAATTTTGACTGCACACCCTTTTCCAAACCCCAAGCTGCTTTAAATTCTTATACCAACGAGCGTATATTGATAGATTCATTCTATCCTGAAACCTCAGTATTTAATCTTTCGCATGGTGTCCAGAATTAGAGGCTGGCAACTTGGATGCCAAAAATTGTAAAATTCTCTTAACTATTTCGTTCGGTCGTGTACTCATATATGTAGTTCTGGCCAAATTTATGTTTGCTTGTGTATGGTCCTAAATTATGATCATACTCTGGGACTTCAAATTTTATATCTTCTATTAATATGAAGGGCCTGGGCTGTCACGTGTCATGGAATGTCAGTTCGTGAATCGATGGAGCTCTGTGGAGGATTTCCATACCAAAGCTGAAATGATCATCAGGTAAGCCTATTTTTCACCCAAGTAGACTGATACTTCTTGCATTGTATATATGATACTACCTCCGTCTCAGTTTAACAGACGCGCAAGTAGTTTAAGAAATTGCTTTAACCATTATTTTAATCAATAAAATATAAAATATATATCATAAAAATTATATCATTGGAAAGCTTTTTTGCATACGAATCTAATAATATAGATTTTGTAGACATAAAATTTATATTTTGTTGACCAAATCTATGGTCAAACTTTGTCTTAAACTACGTGCGTGCATGTTAATCTGAGACGGAGGGAGTAGTAGTAACACCAATGTTTCGCTGTAAAATAAGTCCCTTTCCGTTGTATGTTTCATAGCCTAATGAATGTAATCTCGTTCTCAATTGGTTCAGGTCGCGTCCTAAACCACATGATGACTGGGGTATGTAGAAGATCTAAGCTCCCAACTGTTCTATTCCAGTATTTTGGGCAGAGAATGTTTTTTCATTTATTGGTTATGCTTTTGGGCTAAATGAAGTACACGAGAACAGTTTTTTTCCTGGGCACTTCCTGTACGATTGCTGCCTAAATATTGGAGCATTATGTATGTGCAGGTCTTGAGGATATTGATGAGGATAGATATGACTCAGACACCAGCATGACGGAGGAGATTTAGGTCTGTTTTGCCAATCAGCCAGCCAGCCACCCACTTACCCCGTGTCGGCTTCTTCACTTTCACTTGTGTTGCTTTTACCATGCTGGCAGTTTAGGTTGTTGTGTGGCCTTCTAGCAGCATCAACTCATTTGGAGTTGTCAGAACATAACTTGGAAAGTATGCGTGGTGGCCGTGCCCTTGGTTATTAGATTGTTGGATAAATTATTGTAGAAGTACCACAATATTTTGGGTACAAGTACTCTAGAAATGCTCTTGTGAAAACATTGTTGAAATAATATAGACGTGCTATTATAGCTAAGGTTTGGAATTTTTTCCCGCACCTGCAGGATGATCATGATACGGTGAAAAAATAGAATAGTATGGACAAAAATCACCAGTGGGTCGTGAGGCGATGAAAAAGAAGAGTAGTATGGCAGATTGGCGGTAGCACTACATTGTGGAGGGTACAAGTACTCTAGAAATGCTATTGTGAAAACATTGTTGAAATAATATAGACGTGATATTATAGCTAAGGTTTGGAACTTTTTTCCACGCCTGTAGGATGATCATGATGCGGTGAAAAAAGAGGATAGTATGGACAAAAATCACTAGCTGACCGTGAGGCGATGAAAAAAAAAGAGTAGTATGGCAGATTGGCGGTAGCACTACATTGTGGAGCATGCGTTGCCAGGAGAGAGAACATCGCGTGCTGGCTGAAAGAGGCAATGGATGGTGGAGCAATTTTTTTGTAGATAATAACGTAAATAAGGCGGTAGTAATTTTACCGGTTGTTTTAAGATTTGCTACGGAAGAAGCCAGTAGTATTTTCCCCGCTGAAAGAAGACAACGAACAGTGGAATAAGTGCAGTAGCATAGGCACAAACGATGGGGTAGTTATATTTTTTCGAAGATACCGTAGAAGAAGGCTAGTATTTTTCTAGAGTGAAGGAGGCGACGAACAATGGTTGAAAGAACCAGATGTCATATAGAGAAAGAAAAGGAAGGAATTCATGGCAGTCGTTGGTGAGAGACAAGCGTGAGGAAGAAGCCACGTTCATTGGCACAATGTTGAAAATGGGATTTGTTCTCGAGCTATCAATTAGTAGAATGATGTGTATATTTATTGTTTCATTACATAGCAATGTGCGGACACCTAGCTTGAAATAGCTTGAAAATGAGGTAAGTATATGGGTTTTTTGCTTTCTAGGCATATGACTATTACCTTTTTACCGAATCATATCTTATAAAGGATAATTTTATTGTTTCTGTAATACTATATTGTTCTATGTTTCTATACAAGTGTATTTCCAGGTATATTTTATTTACAGTTGCACAGATAAAATTAAATTTTTACAAACCGTGGCAATGCACCAACGCCCATTATTCTATTTTTGATGGTTGGGCTTTTCAAACTACCGATGCTCCTCGACTATGAAACTTGCACCATTCCTATTTTCATAAAAAAAACTAGCACCATTCCCGACAGCAACCCTTAACACATACTTTCTCCATTCCAAAAAAAAGTTTTTAGCTAAAACATGTATATATGCATCCGTATCAAATAAAGTTGGGAAGTTTTACAAACATGTATATATGCATCCGTATCAATTCTACAGTTTCCGCCCATCAACTACCACCGCTCTTTTCATTTTACATTTTTTTAGAGTACCAGGTTGGTGACCCACTCCAGCAAAACAACACCATTCCTTCGCATATCAGCACAGGATCATCGGAGTAACAGGGCAGCACGCTTGCATGTAGCTTCTGCATGAATTTGTTTTCCTCTCGAGGCTCTTGTACCTGCACAATGAAAAAGGCTTCAGAAATCACAAGTATCAACTAATGCTTGGCAAGCAGCAAGCTCCAATAACTACGAGTCAATGAGTTAGCGCTTCCAATTTTTCTTCTCACCGTAACTGCCCGTAACTGAAGCTTATCTTCGGATAACACTCTCATACAGCATGCATCTCGAATTGCTGGACTCGAGTGACACTGAGCTATTTGTTCACACAATCACAATGAAACTTTAAATAAAAGAACACATTTGGTGACTTAGATTTTGGTTTACTTACTCTACCATGTATAACTTTTATGTTCATGCTCATTTCATGTTATGAGTAACAAAAAAGAGAATTTTTTGAGAAATGATAAATCAGAAGGGAAACATGAAAAGAAAATAGTGAAGACAGTACTATTACCATAATGGGTGAATCATAGTATATGCTGCCTCAATTCAGAGAATAAAGACTTATTAGATTTTGGTTTACTTACTCTACCACTATGATAGGACGGAATGCCAAGAACCTAGACCCAAACAGAAGAAACCAAGGGAGGGAATCTTCCCCAGTTGGTCAACGTTTTTATGCTTCTAATTATTAAGACATAAAGATCCAATTTAACCAAATCTCCTTGCGAAATCTCTTGAACCTTTGAAACAAAAAGCGACCACAAGTGTACAAGTAGTAGCTCCAAATATCTAGGGACATGGAACATAGAATACATACTGGGTGGTAGGGGGAGATATGGCACACATCGGTACCACTATGATAGGACAGAATGCCAAGAACCTAGACCCAAAGAGAAGAACTTTTTGTACTAGCAAAGATGAAAACGGCAACTTCAAACTTTAAAAGTTCTTTTGCATCCATGTTCAGACTTAACTTGTACACAAGGAGAATAAATAAAGTGCTGTTCTCATTAATAACTTTTTCCAAAATTGTGGTTCTAATCACCCTTCCAAGTAAATTATTTCAAAGCCTATAAGTTGCACTCAACAATTTGGCAAGTTATTTAGCTCTACAATAGTTTTGGTATCTACATAACTCGAAATTTAACTTGGTATAATTGCCTGGAGGGTAATGTTGAATGGAAAAACCCTTGTCGGACACATACCATGTACCCATCATTGTTGGCATATGTGTCATGTACCTTCTACTCCCTGCTGCATGCACCAAAGCTCCCCACTGAAACTAATCACACTTGTTTTGTATTGCTTTGCCATCCCCTACTCAAATCCAAAATCATAAAGTTCCAAACTTCTCACTGGTACGAATGGTAAAACAAAATGGCTTCATAAACACCAGGCTATCATCAAACTTCTCCTGCTCACGGAAGAAGATATGATTAAAACAGGTGAGGGCTGGCAGTTGGTTCTTCTGGACAAGACAAAAAAGAAATGCACCAGGCAAAATTATGTAAACTATCTAGATGCTAACCTGTGTGTTACCTCTGAAAACACGTCATTAGACCCAAAAGGGAAGAAGCCACTGGGGAACCACCAACCAGAAACCAGCAAGGAAACAATGAAAATGAAGACAGGCCTTCAGAAATGGAAGCCACCGGATTAGGGATGGCTCAAGGTTAATGTTGATGGCTCTTACATCGCTGAAACAGGGCAAGCTTCGGTTGGAATCGTCATTTGGGACCGTACGGGTCAAGCTGTGCTTGCTGCTGGCAAGTATCTTCAAAACTGTTGTGACGCCCAGAGTCTGAAGCTCTGGCTGCCAGAGAGGGAGCCTGTCTAGCTGCCCAATGGTGTGACAAGCCTGTGATTTTCGAATCTGACTGCTCCACTATTACACAGGTTATCCAGAGCAAAGAACAACATCTGTCTAATCTCAAAAGTCTTCTACATGATTTCAATATGTATGCATCAAACCTGACACAATGGAGTTGGGCATGAAAAAAGAAATCAAAACAATGTAGCACATGTAATAGCTAGATATACTATGTCTACTGGGTTAGATTACTGTTGGAACAGAAACTTCCCAGATTGTGTGGAAGAGGCCATGGCTACTGATTGTAAACGTACTGTACTCCACGATGAATGAATGAAATTGTTTAGCCTTCAAAAAAAAAAATATTCAAACACCATATAGTCTATATCCAGAAATATTGTCAGCACAATATAGACTATCAATAACAAGAAAATGGCAAGCTTCAGGAGAGCTCCTGCTGCTATTTTGTTATTCCAAACTTCCCACCGGTACCAATGGAAAAAAAAAGGCTTCATAATATTCCAACACCATATCGTCTATGCCAGAAGTATTATCAGCACAGTACAGATTACGATCCACTAAACAAACTATGATCACCTCTATTTTTTACTATTAGTTTAGTTATATGAAAGGAATGAGAACATGAAGAATATTTGACATGAATCGAGATCATGAGAGCTTGGGTACCTCTCAAATGACTCAGGACTTTACATTCTACTGTAACAGGTACAACGTTTAGCAAGGATTCTGCAGATGCCCTGCTAATGTTCTACTAATAAGTTAACCAACAGGCTAAGAAACGGTTTCCAAACTTACAACATGAGATGGGCACAGTATATATCTGGAAAATACACAGGCATGTGTTAGCTCGCAGAGAAAGAACCATTTGTATGCAAGAATAGAAGCTTGGAGCTCCTCCTGAAGTGGCGTCATATAATACTGCATAGAGATTATTAGGCAATCGACTTTCCTTGTCGAGAAGCATGTCAATCGTAGTGCAACTAACTGATTCAGCATATGTATTAGATCCAAGACAAGAAGCAAATCACAAAAAGAAGTGGCAAGCAAACAATGAATTTGAGAAGGAAATTAAGAGCTGGATGTCTCCGCAGAAGAAGACGGCCGGAGAAGGAAATTAAGAGCTGGATGTCTCCGCAGAAGAAGACGGCGCCGATGAGTATACCTGCCTGCCGTGTGTACGAAAGATGGGCGTGCCCACCTGATTGCCAGCCGGGGCATGATTTTGAAGTGGGCGACAGCGAGCGGCTACGGTAAAGGCGCTGCTCGCTATCGCCCTCTTCAAAAGCATGGCCCTCGCTGCTTGCCGTGGCAGTTCCATGCCGCAAGCCCTAGCTATCTTGGGAGAGGACCAAGGGAGCTCCCGTCTTGGCTGGAACCAAGCGAAGGCTGATGGCGGCGGGCGGCGGAAGATAATGTGGGTGAAGGGCGGAGGTGGTAAAGCGAACAGAAGTGGATAGGTCTGAGAGTTAGTTAGGCCGGGCCTTTTAGTTAGGCCGGGCCTTATTCATGGGCCATTAGAAATCAATGTACAATTGTCACGCTTACAGGCCGGCTTGAAGCCCGTAAAAGAGGTCCTAGCCATCAAGATGTTTGTCCATTAACTCAGTGTGCAAGGTGTGTTTGGTTTTGAGCCAAAGCTAACCAGACCAAATCTATACCTAATAATAAAGGAGCTAAGGTTTCTGCCAAAATTTTCGTCCAACTTTTCATTGGACCGATTTACCCTCCCACCAAATCGCATAATACTGTACAATGCCATTACATAACGGTTCGTGTTATTTTTTCCCCATCCCGAAAGAACCCACCGTGCATTCTATTCTGTAGAACGCTTGGCGGAGGCTAGGGGGTAGCTGAGTTGAGGCGGGTTGCGGGATGAAGCCAGGCCGCCAAGCTGCGCCCCTGCCGGCGACCGTCTTCGCCTTATCCGCTCTGCGGCCGCCAAGATACGCCCGCGCCCGCGGTCAGAGGCCGAGAAGACCCGCCGTTGGCGACCACCCCCGCCTTATCGACTGCCTGGATCCGCGCGTTGAAGGAGAGGGTGGGGCGCTACCGGGATCCGCGCGACCAAGGAACGATTGGCCGCTGCCCAGATCCGCGTGATGCAGGGCTCTGCGGGGCGCTGCCGGAGCTAACGGATGTAGGAGAGGGCGGATTGTCGCCGGGAGGCCTACTGGTGTTGCTCGGCGGCGACCGCGACTACTGTCTTGGTCAAAGTCTCCAGATCGAGGCTCGATCTGCTGCCTCCCTGACATTCGGGAGCGCGTGCTGCGGGGCGTGATGTCTCGCCGGAGCTCGTGCGGGCAGGTCGGAGGGCGGCGTCGGCAGCTTCAGCAAGGGGCTCAGCAGATACTGCTCGCTGATGCGGTGAGACTACTCATGCATCCCGCGTGGCCAGCGGCGCGCCCACCCCTTGCACACCGCTCGGCTGGCGGCAGCCCCGCCATCTCCTTCATGAATACAGTGTGCTCGTGACTGGGATCTTGCGAGCAGATAATGTTGAGTGGGGCTGCGTTGACTCCTAGCTGGGCCTCCGCTAGGCTTGCACGGCCAGGCCTCTTGGCTGGCTCATCCATTGGGGTTTACCCTTTATTTTTACAAAATATAGGTACATTTAGTCCCACCTTGCTTTGTAACACCAAGATTTACCTGCTTATATACATTAGCAAGTGTCTGCCAACCAACGACTTGGGAATCGCAGCACAGCTGAAAGAAATCGTGGGCACAGCGGAAAGAAATCGTGGGCTCGGAAATCGCCACAAAATTGTGGGCTTTGCATGGTGCGTAATTGAAAGGAGTAGAAAAGAGATTGCTCCATAGATATGGTTGAGATTCTTGCGGGTGAACGGAAGGGAAAATAAAACGACAAAAAGGCCTCCCAAGTACTTTCTCTGTCTTAATTTTTTTAGGTATAAACATATCTATAATTAAAACATATCTAGATACATTTCAATATATCTAAACTAAAACGACAAACCAAGTGTGATGTTACCGGTCAGCTCCAAAAATTACCCATGACCCAGTATTATGGCGGTTTGGCGGAAATAAAGTGCAGTCTTAAGCTTTTCTCCCGGTGCAACGCACGGGCAATTTTCCTAGTATTTGTAATGTCCGTCCGTCTGCCCTTTAGTGTGCAGGGTATACACCGCGAAATAATATGAAACATTTGTAACGTCGGCGCAAAAATATGGCTGGTCAAAATGCAAAGACTTCGAGTACATCTTGCACTCATGTTTTTGCATTGAAGGAAGAAACATGGCAGTTTTATTGGAATCTCCCACGTGCATACATACATACGTACGTGTCCAACTAGTGGGAGTATACAGACAGAACGGCGAGGTTGTACACAGCAATACTACACGCACGCGTGGTACCTAGATGGTAGATACGCCATTGTTTCGCCGCTCAAGCGCAGAAGATGACTTGGAGCCGGCTCCCATGGGCGGCGCTGCACATGCTGATAATGCTTCTGGTGCGGGTACGCGACGTGGCACCCGGCCTCCCGGCACCTGAGCATGTCGCCGCCAGAGCTGGCGCGACAACTCCAGCAGCAAGTTGAACCCCTTATCCAGCCCCTGTGCACGGAGAACTCGGCCTTCGTCACCGCCCCTGTATCGCTGCTCCTCCCGGAGTCGCACCCCTGCACCGCAGTCCCCAATCCATGCGTTCCTATTTATAGAGATTCTCTAAGAAGATAGAGTAAAATGCATGGATAATCATTGAACTTGTCTGTATATAATTCAGTTTCATCATTGTATTCCAGAAAGTGCAATTTACGGTCATGAAAGACGCTTCGCCGGCTCATCTATGGTCACTGGTTACGGTATACGTATTTGATGACATGGCACTTTGTTGACCAGCCGTACGTGCGTTTTTTTGGGAAAAACCCTACACTATTTGGTCACTGTCCTCACGATTACCGCCTCCTGTTGGAGGGAACGACGACGCCTGGGAGAGGCTCGCGCGTGCGCGCCGGCCAAGCCCACCACGGCGACCATCTCCAGCAAAATTTCATGCATGGATTCTCTGGCGAACAGTGCATGCATGGATTAATGACGTCCATGGATTCTCTGGCGAACAGTGCTAATAATTGCATGCACGGCTTGTTCTCGGTCAAGCTGTTCCGATGCATTTGCGGCCAAAGTGACATTTTTTTTTCTTCTATTGGATCATATTGTAGCTACATGTTACAGCAAGTGTGTGGCGTCCGCGAACTTTATCCTCCTTGTGGACTAGAGCGTGCAGCTGGAGGCAAACCCTGAGCCCAGCAACGCCGGTGATTGGTGGCATCGAATAATATGGGCGGTGTGGAGCTGAGTCTCACGCTGGTGGCACTAGTGGAAAACAGGCCTTTTGATCCGGGTGGTTAGGGCCTTTTGTCGCGGGCGGCCAGCCGCGACAAGCAAGGCGCGATAAAAGGGTGGCCTTTTATCCCGGGTCACTTACGACCCGCGACATAAGGTCCACCACGTGGCAGCCGCGGGGCGCGCAGGGCACAAGCCCTTTTGTCGCGGGCGGTACTACCACCCGCGACAAAAGGCCCTCTACGTGGCGCGCGCACAACGCTTCGCTTTAGGGTTTGAGGGGTGCAGCACCCCTCCCCCCGCCACCGACCGCCTGTTATTTCATTTTTTTCGTCCGAAAATAAAAGTTGCATATATTTGTACGCTACTAGAAGTTGTACACATTCATTCATTATATATATATATAGATCGATCAAACAAATATTGGAAGCGTAAGTCGATTCCCCTTACACATATTCGTAGGTTCCCTACATATATACATGGAGCTCACGTATCGACAAACGGTACTAACGACCGTCTATTTGGAGGTAGAACAACTATCCGGACTAAACAAGCCTTTGTTGTTTATGACTTCTCTAACCAAAAGTCCCGCCAGCTTCCTCCGCGATTCCTAGTGCGTGTTCCTTTGGTTGGAGTCTCGTCCCGCATGAAGTCGACCTATATACGAAAATGAGATGAGTATGACTATATCAGTCTTGATAACGAAATATTGATGATAATAAATAAAGTTGTGAATGTTATTGCTTACGTCGAATTTATTTCTGTTCGCTTCTCAGTGGTTAACATGCGAATGGACTCGCAAACGTAGTATCCACATAGATTCGTCCCTTGTGGCTGCTGAGGCACGCGTACGTAGATTAAATGTTAGCTTCTTTGCAAAGGTAATCTCCTTATGAACATTCTTCAAAGCTTGCCAAGCCCTGCCATGCAAAAGAATGATTGAATGAGTGGATAATTAATTGATATCTCACGAAAGATAAAGCGCGGCGATGAAGGAAATTACACTTGAGCAATCTTCGCAAGTCCCGGAACCCGTCCAGTGCCTCTACTCAGTGGGTCTTTTACTTCAACTATTCCCTTATCAGTGTTGAATGTCTAGTAGAATCCAGATGGAAGCTGCACATGTTATGCATATACGTCAGGAATTACACTTAACATCGAGTAAGAAAAATTGAATGTGCATATATAAAAGATCATTAAGACTCTCACTCGTAGTTGTAAGGAAACAATATTGAATCACAGTAAATATTGCTGCCCCAAAAACCTTAGTAGGTTTCCCCCGTTTCTTCGCGTTTATGCTTCACCGTTTCAACATGTATTTTATCCGGGTCAACAAACCCAACATTGATAATATTATTACTTTTGCACTCACCGATCTTCAGTCCGCAAAAGAGAACCCATAAGATATAATGAGTATATATATGCAATGAAAACGAACATGAACTGAATGAAAATGAACTTATATGTAGTTAACAACTTACAAGCAATAGCAACTCATGAGAGATTTGTCGAGGGCTTCTAGATTGAATAACTCGCCGAGTTCATTCATCTCAATATGGATCTCCTCCTTTCGGTAGTAATATTCCCATGGTATACTCGCCACGATGTACATTTTTTTCTCCTTGCATGCATCAAGGTACCACTGATGCAAATTCCGCATATGTGTTGGCAGTTTATGCAGCTGCTCTCTGCTGACCAAGTCGGCCCCGTAGACAAATTTAGGAGCTATATCAGCAGTGGGTATGTCAGCATCTGCCGCAGACAAGCAATTCCTCCACGGTAATCGAACAAGCAGCCGCTAGCCTTGCAGCTTCTTCCATATCGATACCACCATGATGTTCCCGGTACAGCTTGGGAACATTAAGCACTTTGAGTGCTGGGATCGATTGTTTGGGCTGAGCACCGAGGAGGGGAACTTCCTTTCTCTTTTTGCCTTTTGTCGTTTGCTTGGCCTTGAGGGGTGCACTTGTTGAACTTGACCTTTTCTCATCCGCACTTCTAGCCGATGATTTGCTCGTGCCAGCAATGTCCTTCTCCTTATCCTTTTCATCCTTCTTTTGGTCAATTACCTTCGCAAGAGTGCGTGTATAGTCATCCTTCTTCTCGTGTAACTCATACTGCGATGGTGTGTTCGTAAAACTAGTAGCATATTCTATTTGCTTCTCTCGTGTATGGCTCGCGCCGGAGGTTTTGGCTTATGGAAATGATCATAGTTGTGTTTCGCAACGGCGGCCGCATTTTCCTCGACAAGAAGATCCCAAGGACGGGGGAGGAACCTTTGGTACTTTTGGGAGGGGCGACCTCTTGGGGATAGGACTCTTGAAACGCTTCCGGCTGGGTGCATTCCGAGTCTTAGTGGGCGGAGGCGGCGGCGCTGGAGATGGAGATGGACTACCGATGTCGTGGTCGACGTCGTACCCACGGGGTTATGGTGGCGACATGTGATCAGTAGGAGGAGGTGATGGTGGCCTGCGATCACCTCGGGAGGAGGTGATGGTGACTCGCCGGGACGACCGGTACTAGGTGCTACCCAGCACTGGCAGCCCGATGTTCTTCTTTTCCCGCAGAATGATTTCTCCCAAGCACCTCTCCGAGTGTAAGCCCCCCATCACCTCCAGGGATATGGAGCTCCAATGTCTCCCACCGCGGGACAACCGAATCCACCCCGACACGAGCATAGCCAGCCTGGAATCGGATTGCCATGCCATGTTGCCGCTCACCTTCGAGTCCAAATGCCGGTAAGACATAGCCGACCGCCACCTTAACGTAAACCTTCCCGAACACCTCATGGAGATCACAAGGTGTTGTCTCCTTGATTCCATCCAAGGGGTCGCCAGGACCGGCATCTATCATCATCCGTGTAGGAGGGGCCTCCGAGTCGGCCACGCTCGTCGTCTCGTTGCCGAGATATTTCAGCGGTATTATCCGGCGGGCGTTGTCCTTTTAGTTCATTTATCTCCCGCCGCTCGCCGCTGAAGCTCCCGCCGCCGCCGGTCAAGTCGGCGTTGGAACTCGGCCATCCGGTCATTCTCGCACCTCCAGCCGGCGTTGTTTAGCTCTCGCTCGGCTTCTATAAGTCTCCGCGTCGGCCGGAAACCCAAGCGACCACGGAACACTAGGGCCGAAGCCTCTTGTTCGTCCTCCCTTCTCGGGATTACCGAGGACAAGCGTCGCCAAGTCTTTCTCTCTATCGGGAGCAAACTTTAGTTTTCCCGCCTTTATATCCGTCGTCACTTCAATCCATTTTTGCCTCGGGTACCCTAACCCCGGTGTCACTTTCAACAATGTTCCCTGTCTTCATGTCATACTCACAGCCCATGCGCGAGGAACCAATTTCGAGCCCTTATGTCCCATCCTTCTCGCGTGGGTTCCGGAGTGATCCCGCTCAGCTCCATCTCAGCCTCTTGTGCATCCCACTTAGGCATGGCTCTTCCGTAGCCCCCTCGCCCCGTATGATGGTGATATTTCTTCTCGCTTGCATTCTTCTTGTTTTTCGCCGACGAGTTCACAGCCTCCTCTCGATTCTTTGTACCTCACAAATTCTTCCCGCTTATGCTCTCGCTTCGCTAGGTAGTTCTCGAATAATGGAGGCTTCTTGTCTTTCTTATAATTTTTCCATAACCGGTTCTTATACGCCCGGAAAAGTTCCCCCATCTTCTTAAGAGCCCATTTCTTCACTAGCTCTCGCCGCTTAGCATTCTCGGACTCCGATCCCAAATCTGGCAAAGTGAAATGTGCCATCAGGTCTCTGAAAAGTGTGTCTTTGTACCTATCGGCAACCTGATTTTCGGACGCATTCTTCGTCTTGTTCCATTCTCTGACAGTGATCGGGACACGATCTCTAACCACAACTCCGCACTGATTTTTGAACTTCACTCCGACATTCTCGGTACCACCGGTTGGCCTTCCGTGATATAGCTTCAATTGTGAAGTGGTCTTTCTTGGTCAACTTCTTTGCCGGGCCTCGTTTCTCTATCTTATCTTCGGAGGCCTAAGAGAATACATATAGAATTGCATTAATGCCTCTATACTAATGCCTCAATACATATGTACATATAGAAATCCATTAATACCTCGTCACCGGAGCCGTCGTCGGCTTCTCCGTCACCGGAGCCGTCGGCTTCTCCGTCACCGGAGCCGTCGGCTTCTCCATCACCGGAGCCGTCGGGTTCTCCATGACCGGAGCCGTCGGCTTCTCCATCACCGGAGCCGGCTCGGTCGGCTTTCGTACCATCGCGGATTATGTCCGCGAATATGTCTTCCTCGTTCCAAGTCCCGTTCGAATTGATCCATTGTTTCGCAAAAGAATTAAATCGATAAGTAAATGTTCAAACACAAACCAAACCCTAACCCTAATCAAACACAAACCAAACCCTAACCCTAATCGGCGACACGTGTTTGCGAGAGGGAGAGGGTGTCGGCGACGCGTGTTTGCGAGAGGGAGAGGGTGTCGGCGACGCGTGTTTGCGAGAGGGAGAGCAGTGTCGGCGACGCGTGTTTGCGAGAGGGAGATGGTGTCGGCGACGCGTGTTTGCGAGAGGGAGAGGGTGTCGGCGACGCGTGTTTGCGAGAGAGGGAGAGAGGGTGTCGGCGACGCGTGTTTGCGAGAGAGAGAGAGAGAGAGGGTGTCGGCGTCGGTTGTTCGCGAGAAGGGAGAGAAGAGGGGAGTTGCGGCGTCGATGGTTTTCGCGAGAGGGAGAGGGGTGTCGGCTAGTGTTCGCGAGATGGAGAGGGGTGTCGGCGAGTGTTGTTCGCGAGAAGGGAGAGAAGAGGGGAGTTGCGGCATCGATGGTTTTCGCGAGAGGGAGAGGGGTGTCGGCTAGTGTTCGCGAGATGGAGAGGGGTGTCGGCGAGTGTTGTTCGCGAGAGTGTTTGCGTCGGTTGTTTACAAGCTAACTAATATAAAATTTAAATTAATACAAAATTTAATCTAACTAACTACAAGATTTGAATTAATACAAAATTTAAACTAAGTAACTACGAAATTTGAATTAACTATCTACAAAAATTTAAACTAACTAACTAATACTAAATTTAATCTAAATACTAATACTAATACTAACTAACTAATACTAATTAAAACTAAATACTAATACTAACTAAACTAAACTAACTAACTTAATTAAAAAACTTAATGAAAAAACTTAACGAAAAAAAGGCCGGGGCATGGCCGGCCGGCACCGGCGGCCGCGCGGGGCGGCGGAGGGTGGCGGCTACCTGCTTCTCGAGGGTGGCGCAGAGGGGGCGGCGGCGGCCGGGGGTGTCCCAGAGGAGGCGGCGGCCGGAGGTGGCGCGCGCGCGAGATCTCGTAGGAGGTGGCGCGCAGAGGGCGCGGCCGGCGCGCGCAGAGGCGGCGCAGAGTGGCGGAGGTGGCGCAGAGGGCGGGGGCGGCGAAGGGGCGGCTCAGAAGCGGCGGGGGCGGCGGCCGGAGGCGAGGAAGATGGCCGGCGGCGGCGGCGGTGGATTTCGGCAGCCTGACGGCGCGATTTCTGCTAAGGAAAATGGCCTCCGGTGTTGCGGGTGGGGGCTCCGCCCGCGGCGGTAGGTATTTATACCTAGGGCCTTTTGTCGCGGGCCGTGGCTCGACCCGCGACAAAGACCCCCTTTTGTCGCGGGTCAAGCCCCCACCCGCGACAAAAGGGGGGGTCTTTTATCGCGGGCCGTGGCTCGACCCGCGACAAAAGGGGGTGGGAGGGGGGAGGCGGCCGATCCGCGTGAAGCGCATCCAACGGCTCCGGCCGTTTGAATCCAACGGCCTGGAGCCGTTGGACGCGGATCAGGCCTGGACCGTTTTTGTTTTTCTGTTTTTTTCTTTTTTTTCTGTTTTTTTTAAATAAAAACTATTATTTCAATAACTTTTAAATGGTAACTCAAAAAGAAAAGTGTTATATATGAAAATTGATCAGAAAAATCCAATGAACATGAATATGACATCCATAGAACTATTTGCATCTCGCATATATAAATGCTGACACGTGCCTCGCCCCGCCGACGCCGGCGTGCGACGTGTAGCCACCGCTGACACGTGGCTCACCCCGCCGACGCCGGCGTGCGACGTTTAGCCACCGCTGACACGTGCCTCGCCCCGCCGACGCCGGCGTGCGACGTGTAGCCACCGCTGACACGTGCCTCACCCCGCCGACGCCGGCGTGCGACGTGTAGCCACCGCTGACACGTGCCATGCCCCGCGTGCGCTATATAGAGCGACGAGTGCGGGCGCAACCACACGTCGCCACCGCCTCCGCTCATTCATCTCCGGGATGCCTCCATGTCGTCGAGGGGCGTCCGGTTTCCGTGGCGTTCGAGTGCATCCGAGCGGTAGGTTCACCGCCGAGATACGCGCCGGTGGCTTCCGCCTCACCCTCGGCACGTACAACACGCCGGAAGAGGCGGCGCGCGCTTACGACGCGGCGGCGTGGCGCTTTCGGCGGCCAGGGCACGACATAAACTTCCCGGATGTTGAATCGCTAGAGGAGGCGGAGTTCCTCGCGCCACCGCCGTGCCTCATCACCGACGAGGACCGTCACCGGCATCGCCAGGTGCAGCGCAGGATCGCCATCGCCGAGCGCGACGAGCGCTTGATGCGCCGCTGGAGGGCGCGGTCCCCCGACGCGTTCTTTGCTAACCTTAGGGCACAACGCAGGTCCAACAGCGCCACCGTCGGGCCGTCGCCGCCTTCGAGCTCGAGAACTCGAATACAACTTGGACCGAAAACGACCCTCGGTGGGATGACCTTTGGACGGAGACAACCTCCGACGACGAGTAGAGACTAGACTAGTAATTTATCTATTTTATTGTAATTTCAATAAAGTCGTTGTCGGTTCTATTAGTTTAAATTTAGTTTATAAAGTCGTTGTCGGTTGTTTTTGTTCAATAAAGTGGTTGACACGAAATTTATTACGATTGAACTGAAATTAAAGTACAGAGCTCAACTGAAAAATAAGATACATGGCCAGATTCGAATGTTGGAGCCATTCAATCATAGTCGTGCCTAGTCCTATAGACGTCGCCACTGTAGTCATCAAAGTCGCCGATGTCATCGTCGCTAGCATCGGGGTCGCGGTTGTCGAACCTCGGCGGATGACCACGCGTGGGCTGGGATTGAGGGTAGCGCAGGCGGGGGCCACGATAGGCCAGGACGCTCTGGAGAGTCCGGCCGCGCCACCACATCCGACGGCCGGCCTCGTTGAAGTTCGAAGGAGGCGGGCCGTCCTCCTCGTACTCGGCAACCGCCCTCTCACGCCGATTGATGAAGAAGCTGTCCCAAGTCGGGCTGTAGTCGGGATGCCACCGGGGATTCCTCCGCTGCTCGGCGTGAGCTCGAAATAGTAGTGGTTCGTGATGGCCATCTCGCGTGGCACACCTACAGGGATAGGAGGGACCGGTACGCCTCCGACGCTCAGCGAACCAGCCGGTCGGGACGCGGTAGCCGGGCGGGCAGGGTAGTTCGAGGCGCAAAGCGCCTCCGCCTCCCGGGGTGTTAGACATACGATGGAAGCCATGGGAGAGAGTGATGAGGTTTGCAGATATGAGAGTCCAAGCCTACATATATATAGTGGAAAAATGGCGGGAATGCGGGAAGAAAATAGGCGGGAACGAAGTGGAGCGCGAAACTTTCATCCCGGGTGGAGGCTCAAACCGCGACAAAAGACTGGGGGAGGCTTATCTAGGAGGGCCTTTTGTCACGGTTGGTGGCTGCAACCGCGACTAAAGATGTCGGCAGGATAATAAGGATGTGTCGGTAACCTTTTGTCACGGTTGGTGGCTGCAACCGCGACTAAAGCCGTCGGCAGGATAAGGATGTGTCGGTAACCTTTTGTCACGGTTGGTGGCTGCAACCGCGACTAAAGGTGTCGGCAGGATAAGGACGCGTGGGTGGACGCACTGCTCGATGAGATAAAGCATGTAGCGCACGACGGCCCGTCGAAGGAATAAGACAAAGTAGAAGCGGTGCCGTGCCTATAAAAGGAGCATCGATACGCCTTGCCAAGCAGCATCAACAAGCCAAGCACAGCTTAATCTTCATTATTACATAAATGTAGAGATTGTCTTGGGAACTATATATGAAGAATACATTATTACATCGCCATCTAGTGTTGTGATCTTCTACGCCGTAGCCATGGAGAATCTTCATCATTTAGCAAGATGCTTGGGTCAATTTTCACCGTGAAGGGCGGAATTTCTTTAAACTTATTATAATCTTCTCGACATGTCCGTCTTGTCATCCACTCCCACGATGTTTCTTTTCCCCGAAAGAACTATGTGGCGCTTTGGCTCCTCGATTGATGTATTCTTTTGTTGATTTCTTTTTCTTGATTTGCTAGACATGTCCTTCACGTAGAAAACTTGAGCCACCTCGCCGGCTAGGACAAAAGGCTCGTCCGTGTACGCAAGATTGTTGGGATCCACTCGTTATCATACCGTACTTATCGTCAATATGTATAGCGCTGAGCTTCACCCATTTGCACCGAAACAAAGGGACCTTAAAAGTGGGACCATAGTCAAGTTCCCATATCTCCTCTATGTATCCATAATATGTGGTGGTCTGCCCATTCTCGTCGGTTGCATCAAAGCGGACACCGCTGTTTTGGTTGGTGCTCTTTTTATCTTGGTCGATCGTGTAAAATGTATTCCCATTTATCTCGTACCCTTGGAATGTACATATGTTTGAAGATGGTAACCTGGCCAACAAGTACAGCTGCTCCACCGCAGATGGGTCATTAATGAGATGTCTTTGCAACCAACTGCCGAAGGTATTCATGTGTTGACGTGTAATCAAGGACTCGGGCTGGCCCGGGTTTATTTCTCGTAAAACATTCTTATGTTTCTCGATGTACGGAGCCACCAAGCTGGAATTGTATAGAACCGTGTAGTGCGCTTGATTGAAAGAAATCTTGTCCCTCCACACCGTTGCTTTCCTTCCTAGTGTGCCTTTTCCAGTCAGCCTCCCCTCATACCGAGATTCAGGAACACCAATCGGCTTAAGGTCAGGAAGAAAGTCAACACAAAACTCAATGACCTCCTCAGCTCCGTAGCCCTTTGAGATACTTCCTTCCGGCCTAGCTCGGTTATGAACATATTTCTTTAAGACTCCCATGAACCTCTCGAAGGGGAACATATTGTGTAGAAATACAGGACCGAGAATTCTAATCTCTTCAACTAGGTGAACGAGGAGGTGCGTCATAATATTGAAGAAGGATGGTGGGAACAACAACTCGAAGCCGACAAGACATTGGACCACATCTTCCCGTAATCCCGACAAAGTTTCGGATCCATTACCTTCCGAGAAATTGCGTTCAGGAATGCACATATCTTCACAATGGCTAGTCGAACATTTTCTGGTAGAAGTCCCCTCAATGCAATCGGAAGCAATTGTGTCATAAGCACGCGATAGCTCATGGGACTTCAGTGTTCTGGAATTTTTTCTCCTTCATATTTACTATCCCCTTTATATTCGACGAGAAACCAGACGGAACCTTGATACCGAATAGGGCTTCAAAAAAGATCTCCTTCTCTTGTTTGGTAAGAGCGTAGCTGGCAGGCCCTACAAACTGCCCTGGATGATTGCCGTTTCGTCCTTTATGAAGTTCCTGGTCCTCCCGTGCTTCTGGTGTATCTTTTGTCTTTCCATACAAGCCCAGAAAACCTAGAATATTCATACAAAGATTCTTGGTCAGGTGCATCACGTCGATTGCGTGAGCGGACTTCCGAGACTTTCCAATATTCTAGCTCCCGTAAAATAGATTTCTTCTTCCACATGGGCGCATGTCCGTCATCGTCTTTCGGAACAGGTCGACTCGCTCGGACCCTTTCCAAAGATAACATTTAAATCCTTGACCATGTCAAATATATCAGCACCACTACGGGGACAGGCTTCGGACGGCGGTCCGCCTCGCCATCGAAATGCTTGCCTTTTTTCCTTAAGGGATGCTTGCGCGGAAGGAAACGACGATTGAACGGGTACACAACTTTTCTCGCTTTTTCCCAAATATTTACTTTCGAGTCTCATCTAAACAGTGTGTGCATGCATTGTATCCTTTGTTCGTCTGTCCTGAAATGTTACTGAGAGTAGGCCAATCATTGATGGTTACGAATAGCAACGCTCGTAGGTCAAATTCTTGCTCCGTGTGCTCATCCCACACACGTACACCTGGTTTGGCCCACAACTCCAAAAGTTCATCGACTAATCGCCTTAGGTACACATCAATGTCATTGCCCGGTTGCTTTGGGCCTTGGATAAGCACTGGCATCATAATGAACTTCCGCTTCATGCACAACCAAGGAGGAAGGTTGTAGATACATAGAGTCACGGGCCAGGTGCTGTGACTGCAGCTCTGCTCCCCAAAAGGATTCATGCCATCCGTACTTAGACCAAAGTATAAGTTCCTTGCCTCACCCGCAAAATCCGGAAACTCTCTCCCGATGTTTCTCCACCGCCGACCATCAGCGGGGTGCCTCAACATCGCGTCTTTCTTACGTTCTTCCATGTGCCATCGCAACAACTTGGCATGCTCTTTGTTTCTGAACAAACGTTTCAACCGTGGTATTATTGGAGCATACCACATCACCTTCGCAGGAACCCTCTTCCTGGGTGGCTCGCCCTCAACATCACCAGGGTCATCTTTTCTGATCTTATACCGCAATGCACCACATATCGGGCATTTATTCAAATTCTCGTACTTCTCACCGCGGTAGAGGATACAATCATTAATGCATGCATGTATCTTCTGCACATCTAATCCTAGAGGGCAGACAAGCTTCTTTGCTTCATATGTACTGACGGGCAATTCATTATTTCTTGGAAACAGATTCTTTAATATTATCATCAATTTCTCAAATCCCGAGTCAGTCACACCGACCTCTGCCTTCCATTTCAGCAATTCCAATATGCTACCCAGCTTTCTATGCCCATCTTCACAACCTGGGTACAACAATTTGTGGTGGTCCTCTAACATCTTGTCGAACCGCAACCTCTCCTTATCCGTGTCACGCTCTCTTCTTGCATCAGAAATGGCCCGACGAAGATCATCATCAACAGGATCATCTGATGCCTGTTCTTCACCTCCTTCTTCTTCATTGTCGTCCATTGCGGTATCAAAGCATTCAGAGAACATAGATCGATAATACTTCTCATCATTATCTTCTTCCTCATCGCCGTCTTCCATCATAACCCCTTCTTCTCCGTGCTTGGTCCAAACATTATAACTGGACATGAACCCAAACCGAAGCAGGTGGCTCTTAATATCTCTTGAGCAAGAGTAATCCTTCTCGTTCTTACATTTTAGACATGGACAGCACATAAAACCTTGCTTCGACTTGTTGGCCTCGGCCACAAGCAGGAAAGAATTCACGCCCTCTCTGAAAGCGGGAGCACATCGGTTACCGTACATCCATGGATGACTCATCTGCATCATAAGCACAATTATATATGTATCAGATGCAATCACCTTGCTAAAATTAATATTGTACGGACTATGCATATATATATAGTCGAGAAAATAGTTGCTAACCTTTTTGGATCAAAAAGAGGAGAAATCTTATCAAATAAAACCAAGTAGCATCCCTCTCACAAGCATTCCATCAAACACCTCTTGTGCACATGTAGAAAAAATGAGCTAGCATACACCTCCACCTTCATCACCAAGGAAAAAATGAGGTGGGGGGGTGGCTGGCTGCTTCTATATATATATATAGGGGGACATTTTGTCGCGGGCCGTATTACGACCCGCGACAAAAGGGGTGGCCACGTCGCTCCTACCCCTTTTGTCGCGGGTCGTAATACGGCCCGCGACAAAAGGCCGCGACAAAAGCCTCCGCGCGCTCCACATGGTTTCGGGGCGACGTGGCCAGGCCATTTGTCGCGGGTGCAGGCGCGCCCGCGACAAAAGGCTCCCACGGAAGCCCTGTTTTCCACTAGTGTGGTGTGGCGTGGCAGTTGCAATTGCAAAGATGGGGAAAGAGGGGGTCAGCCGGTCAGGCTGGTGCGAAGCGGCGGCGGTGGCGGCGGCAACGCAAGTGCTGGGCCGCGCCGGCGCAGGTGGCGTGTGTGCACTCCAGGAAATGGGTGCGACGGTGCACACGCCGGCGCACGCACTGGGCTCGGTCAAGACGTGCCGTGCCGCACCTCGTCGAGTGGCTTGCCCCGTTGCCCGCGCCAGTCCCTGCAAAGCAGGCTCGCCGACGAGTTCTACGACAGAGACAAAGAGCGCTATCCATGGCGGTGGTGCCGGTGCCACCGATGCCACACTTTCCGTACGTGGTACGTCTCGTGGTAATTCAGCAAGTGTTTCTCGGACCAGTCATGTATCACGCCAAGAGCGTGCCAGAAGGCCAGAGCACCCGTGCTTACACATTGTCAGGGGTTCTCTTAGAGCATGTCTAACAGGCCCCGTATTTTTCGCCCCTTAAAACGCGAGTAGAGGGCCCTGTATTCACTTTTCGCTGGCCGAAAACTCGGACGAGCTAGCAGACCCCGTATCCCTACCCCGTAAAACAGAATATTCTGTTTTACGGGGTGGGGATACGGGCCTGCTAGCTCGTCCGGGTTTTCAACCCCTCAAAACAGGGTTTTTTTGATAAATTGCATATTAGAACCAACACACCATTCACATAAAATAAATGTTTTACATCACACAATAATCGTCATAATTATTACAATAATGTTTTTCGGAAATGTCAACAAATGTTCTAATGGAAGAACTAAACAAATAACAAATGTTTCACACATACAACAATAGGAAATGAATGTTTCACACATACAACAATGGGAAATGGATGTAATAAATCATTGGCCATGCAACTGCCAATGGTGATCAGTCAGATCTTGGGTGAGCTGGTGATGAGTCTCGGCATTTTCAATGCCTCGATGAGCTGCAAGAAAAGCTTCAATCCGAGCGCGCGGAAGAGGCGGGGAGGATAGGTCGGTACCTCGGCGAAATAATCTTGCATCAGCTGTTCGTGGCCGAGCGCGCGGTTCCGCGGAATGCACATACGCCCCATCACGGATCCTTTCCGCTGATCCAGCAGCTTCATGCGGTCCTCCGTTTGCTTCAAGCCGAACAGGAGCATCATCATCTCCGTCTCGTCGTCGTTGAGTAACTCGTCGATGTCCGAATCGTTGGAATCCGACGAGGACCAATCGGTCGACGTCGCGTCCAAATCCGCCATGTGCACATCCTCCGGCGGTAACGAAGAAGAACGCGGCGGAATACTCACCGGCGAAAAACGGCGGAGAAGACCACGGCGGGAGGGCGGCGACGCGCGTGGAGGGACGCGGAACTTCGGCGGGGGTGCGGCGGAGGTGCGGCGGGCGTCGACGCAGCTCGGCGCGGCTCGGCGGACGGCGGAGGGGCGCGGATCTGACGGATTCCGACGGCGGCGCGCGGGGGAAAATGGGTGGGGGGAACTGAAATGTCCGCGCGCGCTTTCAGAATTGGGATACTGGTTTCGCCCACTATCCCCGCTCCCACCCCGCACAAGTAGGGGGCGACGACCCGCCCCGTAATCGAAAACAGCAAAAAACCATGCGGGAGGCGTTTTTACGGGGCGTGCTAGATGGTCGGGTAGAACCGAAACCCTCAAATCGGCGGTTATTATACGGGTTTGCCCCTTTTACGGGGTCTGTTAGACCTGCTGTTAGCTTCGTGTCGGCCGCCACCTTCGTGAGGAAGGCGAGCGCCGCGCTGATGGGATCCTGCGCGACCTGCTCGGTGGCCCACGTACTACTGGAACAGGACCCATGCGAAGCACGCGTTTTGCAGTTGCAACATCCAATTGATGCGAGGGTTAGCATGGCGTCGTAGAGCACGCTAATGGCAGAGGACTTGCCGGTGGCGCAGGTCTCGGCGGCCACAGAGGCGTTGTGGCGGTGGCCGAGCCGGACGGAGATGTGAAGGATGATACCTCTCGGCCACTCTACCATGGCTCTATATTATATACATTATTTGGACTGCTAATTCAAAGATTTCTCATTTGTTCAATAAAAAGTATGCACTAGGTCTAGCACTCAAAATAACTTTACAAAGATTCATAATTATAGTATGCACAGTTGCAATTGTTCAAAATCTAAATATAATCTACTTTTGAATGTGCGAAGTACTTTCATTAATAATTTTGAAAATATCAAAGTAATGATGGAAGATCATGAAGTCACTTCCCCTCTACTGTGACAATCAAAGTATCAAAATAATAATAAATAAAGAATCAATATCATGAGATATTATTTTTTGAGCAACGATATCATAAGTTTATTTTCGTTCAAATGATTTGTAATTTTGTGCTTTATTTCTTATTAATATAATCATATACATAATTTCAAACAATTTAACTTTGAAATATCTCCATATCAGATATGTTGTGTATTTTGTAAGATAATAGAAGGGAAAATCAGCATTTAAAAATAAATAATAAATATTGTCATACTAAAGATGGTGCCCTGGCTCGCATTTGCGAGGGCCACCTTTCTAATTCTAAATAATAGTAGTTTGAAAATAATGAAAGACAATATGCACGATTCTCCACAAAATCGATCTTTGCAAATGAACATGAAATAGAATTGTCAATTGCCTTATCTTGATAGACTAATTGGACTCCAGTATTTCATGGACATGCAAAGCAAAGCCGATGTTACAGTTTGAAGAGAAAAGTAGTGATTGTATTGTTTGCGTTCAAGTCATAGTAGCTTGTCAACATAAAACCCATATTATAAATAAAAATGAAAACTTATATCTCCAAACGAACCTAGCCGCCACCGTTTAAAAAGGAAACCACCTGTTCCCTAGCTAGAACAAGAAAACACGTGGTGTCTGTAGTAGAATAAAAGGAGAAAAAAAAAGACTAAAATTCCTGCCAAGGTTGGTGAAGCGAGAAAGCCCCATGCATATATAAGCCCTGCTCACCCTCCCAGCAAAGCACACCTCTCGCTCACACCAAAATCACCCACCAGCACCATCACCAGCATCGTAGAGATCGATGGGCTCCACCGCCGCCGACATGGCCGCGTCCGCCGACGAGGAGGCGTGCATGTTCGCCCTCCAGCTCGCCTCCTCGTCGATCCTCCCGATGACGCTGAAGAACGCCATCGAGCTTGGCCTCCTGGAGATCCTGGTGGCCGCTGGCGGCAAGTCGCTGACCCCGACCGAGGTCGCCGCCAAGCTCCCGTCCGCGGCGAACCCGGAAGCGCCGGACATGGTAGACCGCATGCTCCGGCTGCTGGCGTCGTACAACGTCGTGACGTGCCTGGTGGAGGAGGGCAAGGACGGCCGCCTCTCCCGGAGCTACGGCGCCCCGCCCGTGTGCAAGTTCCTCACCCCCAACGAGGACGGCGTCTCCATGGCGGCGCTCGCGCTCATGAACCAGGACAAGGTCCTCATGGAGAGCTGGTGAGTCTCTCAGTGGAGTTAGTTAGTTTCTGTAGATCGTTCCTCTTCTTACCTTGCCCATTTCCTGTCGCTGGCGTACATCATAACTGACTTTCTTCTTTGCCAAATTGAGCTTCACTAACATGATAGTACGTAGTTCTAAATCAGTGATAGTAGGAGCTAGAGGACCTCAGCGTTATTCGGCGTGCGTTAGTTAGCTAAAAATATTTCTGGACACTGCTTTGCCGTACGTGTGCACCGTAGACAGAGTAGAAACTGATCGAGGTTACCTCTAACTGACAATTGCATCTAGTTGCCTGTCGCGCGCGGAACACAAGTGGCAACAAGAGCACACATGCAGAATTATTGCCTGCTAGTACTGGTTGCACACCAACTCCCATTACTTGGATAGCAAGATAATGTTTTCATGCCAATCGTAATTCACACGATGGTATATACAGTACTTCTTGTGAATAAAATGTGTTCTCCCAATCAATCCTCAGGTACTACCTCAAGGACGCGGTGCTTGACGGTGGCATCCCGTTCAACAAGGTGTACGGCATGTCGGCGTTCGAGTACAACGGCACGGACCCGCGCTTCAACCGCGTCTTCAACCAAGCGATGAATAACCACTCCATCATCATCACCAAGAAGCTCCTCGAGCTCTACCACGGCTTCCAGGGCCTCGGCACCCTCGTCGACGTCGCCGGCGGCGTCGGCGCCACCGTGGCCGCCATCGCCGCCCACTACCCTTCCATCAAGGGGGTCAACTTCGACCTCCCCCACGTAATCTCCGAGGCGCTACCATTCCCGGGCGTCACCCACGTCGGCGGCGACATGTTCAAGGAGGTGCCCTCGGGCGACGCCATCCTCATGAAGTGGATCCTCCACGACCGGAGTGACCAGCACTGCGCCACGCTGCTCAAGAACTGCTACGACGCGCTGCCGGCGCACGGCAAGGTCGTGCTCGTCGAGTGCATCCTGCCGGTCAACCCGGAGGCCAAGCCCAGCTCGCAGGGGGTGTTCCACGTCGACATGATTATGCTCGCGCACAGCCCCGGAGGCAGGGAGAGGTACGAGAGGGAGTTCGAGGCCCTCGCCAGGGAGCTGGATTCGCCGGTGTGAAGTCCACATACATCTATGCCACCACGTGGGCCATCGAGTTCACCAAGTAGATGAGATCCGTCCCTCCATCCGATCCGGGCAACGTCCCACCGATATGAGGCAACGTCCCTGCATCCATTCTGTATTCTATCGGTGTCAACAATTTCAAAGCATCAATTTCATATATAATAGAGTTTGATGTTAATACATATCAGTGTCAACAATACAAGATTCAACATAATATATTCTAACATGGAGGGAAAATAAGGTAAGTTTGATCTTTATCATTTCGA
Organism: Lolium rigidum; assembly: GCF_022539505.1. Taxonomy (NCBI): domain Eukaryota; kingdom Viridiplantae; phylum Streptophyta; class Magnoliopsida; order Poales; family Poaceae; genus Lolium; species Lolium rigidum. The sequence goes on from NC_061512.1 coordinate 28,540,513, forward strand.
CCGGATAAAAAGTGAGAGTTATAGTCTATGATCCCCAAATGTTCTCTGAATTCATTTAATAATGAGAAAATTGTATTCGTATTTAAATTGGGTACATAACCTTTCTAGAACTCTCAAAAAGTAAGAGCATGAATATATACCATGGATCAACCATTAAAATTCCATGTACAACAATTATAAACAACCTAAAGTGCTCTTGCCAATTCAGTATGAGCAAGATGCATTTTGTAGCAACCAGGGCATGATGAAACAGAATCAAAAAAACATAAAACTGATCATGTACACTGAATCGTGCGCAACTTCCTAAACATAGCTCAGCTTTGAGTTTCACCAAATTTAATAGATCCATCCCCTCCATCGAGTATGTCTTCACCTTTTTTTTGGACAATTATACCTTGTAAGAAAGACGATCCAAGAATCAAAATCATTTATTAATTACTTGATGTGCCCGGTTACAATTTCATTGTAAAAGTAGCAAAAATTGGTTTCGGAAAATGTAAATAGAAGTGAAGGAGGTAAACCCTAGGTTCAACTGTTTTAGTGTGGCGTAGTAAGCACAAGTGTAACCCCACTTCCATAATAGCATAATGAAGGTTGGTTCCGTAAGAAATTGAATACACTAACACATCAATATCGTCGTTTGCCTGCTGTTTCGCGGCGGCTCACCGGACCGTTGCTAGGTCCGGAGGCCCACAGGAACGACGACACAATCAGCCTCGGCGGTGCGGCCGCCAGAGTAAGGACGTGTCTGAGGGTCTTCCCAATCCCGGGCCACCCAGGACCCATGCATCGATCTTCAGCGAGCGGTGCTGCCTTCCTCATCCTGCCCGACGGGAGGAACGGAGCAGTCTCTCGAATCTAGAGCGTGGATTAGGAAGCGGGAGCTTTTCCAGTCGATAGCTCCGCTGTCCTGACTTGGACTGCTGGGTGTCTTCACGAATTACTTCAAGAAAAGGCTAGCTACTCGATTTGCTTCTCATTGAGCACTTGAATGTTACTAGAGTATGACCCATCGGTCCAGAGGCTAGCTACTCGATTTTCTTCTCATTGAGCACTTGAATTGAATGTTACTGGAGTATGATCAATCGGTCAAAAGGCTAGCTAGCTGAAGCCTTCCGTATTGCCTCTGTTTGAAGCCACGCCCAGTCAGCTAGATGCCCCCCCTTGATTTAACCTTTACATCAGACTGAGATTCAGGTATTCATTGATGCCATCCTTTATTTGGTTGCTGGTTAACTCAACTTGAATTTTCCATCATGGGCACTGGACTGCGGAGTTTTAGCAACACAAGGATATATATGAGTTTCTTTGAAGCACTGAAATTGACTGACACTTCTCGTGACACACTTTGTCCGTCAAACAATTTTTTCAAACTACAGACTAACAATACAGACCTGGCTATCGTGGTTCTCAAACATTACTAAATCATTAGTCTCTGGTGTCATAACTTATAAGTGCACGATCCATGGACCGAGAGTTTCATTAGAATCACAAGCAATCAACCTATGAGAAGTACTTCAGCTTTCTATATTAGGGTTCATATTGGTTCCGTCATAAATCATAGTTGGTGACCTGTTATGATGGGCTGCTCACCAAGTGATGATCTACACTCTTCACTCTGAAAAGAAGAATCTGTGCTCCCTTTCAATACTGCTAAACCATGCACATTATTCGTGGATTCGCTTGAAGAATTTAAATAGGCCTTCTCTCAACATTTGAAGAACATGATTGGCTGGAAGACCGCTTATGATTATACTATTATGATGGTCAGACATCACTTCTAGGTTCAAATTTGTGCAATGTTTAATCTGCTATTCTTGTTCTATTTGTTTTTCATTCACACAAAACTTTGTGGATATTTTGAGTTCCTTGTACTTCCTGCACTTACGGCTTATATTAGATGCTACACATATGTGTTGCCGTAGTAGCTCGCTGTTTTCATGTTAGTATATTTCTAGATCAAAATCTGCATCAGTGCATGGATCATGACACTAACATACATTCAATCAAATTGATTGAGATATATTCAAATTATGGATTCCTTTGTTTCATGAAACTTGCACCGGTTGATATGGAATTTTGTATTTTTCACTTCGGTTGTAGATCTCTTACCAAATTAGTATGCTTTGCAGCCGCTGTTGAGCTTCCTACCGCCGCCCACCGGCCTCGCCGCCGGCCACACGGTGAAGCTTGGTATATATGCCCACTTTTGAAGATTGTCTTAAAGAACAAGTAATCGAGAAAGGGTGGATCATGTGATAATGGCTAGCTGCGGGTATGCCGGAGGCTACCATGTGCCAAAGGGGTCCCATGCTTGGTTTTTCATGTGTATATGTCCTAAACAAACCTAAAACAATGAAAAAGTACATTGGTGGAACCTCGCATGGAGAAATCTAGGGGGTAGACCCGCCGGGGCACACATACCGCTGTTTTTGGGGAGAGGAGGGGGAGAATGACCGTCGGAGCACCGGAATCCCACCAAATCTTGCATGTGGACCTATGATATGTGTGAAATTATGGTGGAAGGTTTAATGGTGTAAAAATAGCTCCCCGGTGTGACCTTCCTCACATTTGGGCGATAACACTTGATAGATTTTCCGAAGTGCGGATTGCTCCGAAACCCTGATATATGTGGGGGGATGAAGATGGATAGTACTTTTATATTGCAAATAGTATGTGTATATACACATTGTATTAAGTAGCACTAATAAATAGTCATCAAAAAGTAAAACTAATTAAAAAATAAATATAAGTATTAGATGAAATAAAACAAAAAGAAAAACAAATGAAATGTCATATGTGGCATGGCAAAGGCAAAACACACGAAAAAGGCTGCGTTGCCGTGCATCCCATCTGGGTGCACGGCAAAGGGTGAAGCACGGCAATGCCCAACAGCTTTGCCGTGCACCGAATCTTTGCAGTGCGGTGTGTTGGGCCATTGCCGTGGTGATTTCTTTGCCGTGTGCTCCCTTCAGATGTTGTCGCGCGCCTTTTCTTTGGCGTGAGTTATGCTCGGTGCACAGGACAAAGAAATATTTTCCGTGCGTGGGCTCACGGCAATGATTTCCTTCACAGCAGCCCCTGTTTTTCCCGTGGTGACTGGTTGGTGATGCTGAAGGACGTCGCACTGGCGCCGGCGGCAAATGACACAGCCAGCAGGAGAATGAGCGTCGATGAGGAGGTAGCCATGGTTTGTTATACATGTACTTGTTTTGCTTGATGTACTGGTCGAACTTGCAATGTACTACAGTGAAAAGTCAGGCGATCTACTTTTCAACGTAGATACCCCAGCCGAGTTACCAACACGAGCTGAGAATATTTTTTCGATTAAGGGAATATATTAATATCAAACGACACCAATTACACACAGCCTCTACAACAACGCCCCACCCTAATGGCAGTACGGACGCACACAACCAAAAAGAGTAAAGAAAACTAAGAAATAAAAGTCCCGCTACAACCTTTTAGACCTAGCAACAGCAATACAACCACTACCGTGACAACACCTGAAGTACAGACAGAAAATACATATACGTAGCTTCGCTCGGTCGACAGGCTGCACCTGGCTCGATCTCGACTTCACAATCTCCATCGGCGTTTACTTTCTGTCATCCTTACATTGGTTGGAAGAAAATCGAAACGGTTGTAGTCACTTTGTGCTGGAAAATACTTTGAGTTTGACAGAGACAACATGATCTTTTTTTGGAAAAGGGGAAGCCCCAGATTCTACATCAAAATGGTATGTATGCGTCCTATTATTACATTATTGGAATTTGTTTAACAACTCTTATAAATCTTGGATCGCATAATGCTAATACATGAATTAGCAAAAGAAAAATATGAAATAACATGCAGGGCCTTTGTATCAACATGTTAATGTTCCATCGAACCGACAACCGCACCGGTTGTATATATCCCGTGCAACCGTTGCCATGAGGCTGCACTCAAAATGCATGGAAAAAATGCATAGAGATTGGACCACCATGAGTTTTTTTCATTTTTTAGAGATGAAATCATTTTTCACATGTCATATAACCCAAAGTAAAGCACACCCATTTAACCGGTTCCAAAATATATTCTAAACAATAGTAATTTGAAAATAATGAAAGCCATATGCACGATTCTCCACAAAATCGATCTTTGCAAATGAAGGTGAAATAGGAATTATCAATTGCCTTATCTTCATAGTCGATCTAATTGGACTCCAGTATTTCATGGGACATGCAAAGCAAAGCCGATGTTACAAGTTTGAAGAGAAAAGTAGTGATTGTATTGTTTGCGTTCAAGTCATAGTACGTAGCGTGTCAAGCTAAAACCCATATTTTAAATAAAATGAAAAACTTATCTTTACTATTAAATTGCAATAGGTGACTGCCTGGTGTCACATATGGGCCTATTATTTTCTAGGCCTAAAGTTCGCGAAACGACACCAGAGTCGAGCCCGTTATCTGGGCCAAAATAAAAAAAACAAGTGATCCAACACACGACCCATCGCACGTGGTTTGAACAAACGGACCGGACATGCTTTGCTACGTATCGTATGTGGCAGAAACAAAAAGAAAGAAAAAAAGAATTCTACTTGGAGTACTACTAGACTGGAGATACACGCGGACTGGAAATGTAACGGAGATACACGCGGACTGGAAGCTCGGGAGCGCGGCAGACAAGTTCTTGGCAGACCCGGACCAGACTAGAGGCGACCCGCCGCTCCGCTCGTGTGCATGGGCAACAGGGCGGTTCTGCGTTCGCCTGCATATGCATAGTGCACAAATTCGATAGTCTGTTTAGCACAGGGGCAGTTTACATAATCTTGCCTCTAGCAACTACCAATTCCAATTAGCTGATGACTGCGCTTTTAGAGCCCCTCATAGGCACCGGCAGGGACGCCGGCACTGCCGTATAGGGGCGCCGGTGTGGGAACAGTCTACTCAAATTTAAACTAAAAACCTAAAAAAAATCTAGCGGTGGCGTGCACCGAAGACGCTGAAGACGAGGTCCTCGCCGTTGTCGCCATCGTCGTTGGATGTCCCGAAGGACCAGTCTTCGTCGTCGTCCTCCTCCTCCTTTGGCGCCGGTGGCTCGAAAGGTTCGGCGAGTTCAATGAAGTTGGCGCCGTGGTCCCTTGCGGACCACATCGCCGCCTGCCGCGAGTCCATCGTTATCTACCGGTAGTCCTCCTCGATCGAGCGGCCGACAATGAAGTTTTGGCCGGGGAACTCCTCCGGGTCGTCGCCACCACAGAGGACCGCCTGCGCCTCCTTCTCCTAGCATTTCTCCTTCGCCGATGGAGGTGGTGGCGAGACCGCGGCGTCCTCCTCCTTGAGGTGGCGGTGTTGGCCCGACCCCGTCGTCCAACAGGCTAGAGCCGAAGACGCGCGCCTCGCCCCGTCGCGGTCGTCGGCTGCTGACAATCCGGTGCGGGAGCTCCCGAACGGCGTCGTCCTTGCCGGCGCTCGCGAGGCGGCGCCTCCGGCGCCATGCACTCCGCCTGCGGGAAGTAACGTGGGACGCGCATACGCTTCCCCCGCTTGTTGATGAGGGCGCGCATCTTTGGTTCTGCCAGTGGCGGCGGTGGCACGACGAAGCCGGTGTTGGAGACTTGCCGCCCGTGCGGCAGCTTGTACTGTACTGGCACAGGGATGCGCTGCCAGTACAGTACATCCGCCCTCGTCGTAGGTAAGTTGCAGCGAGCGGAACACGCCGCCGACCTTGTCGTAGTGCAACATCGCATTGGTGGGGTAAGTGGGAGCGGTGTTTTTAGCGCGGCGTCTGCGACAATGGCTGCTAGGGTTGGAAGACGGGGAAGAAGAGAAGTGCACGCCGGTTGGGTTTTACGGGAGGCGGCAGACACGCATTGAAGGTGTATGTGGAAGGTGGGTGGGCGCCGCGTGGCCAATCGCCACCCTCGTTGCCTCTTCGGTTTCCGTGTGGGAGGCCATTAACACCGACGACCAACCTTCACTCATCGCTTCCGATGCGAACCGTCGCGTCTTCTCGCTGACAAGGTGTCCCTAACCATGAAAACCGTCATGCCGCGAGGGGCCGGCACGGGGTTGCCGGCGTTTCTATTGGGTTCGAAAAAGCACCGGCGCTTTTTGGGGCACGCCGGTGCGAGCCAATTTTCGATACCGGCCCCCAAAATACTATCGGGACCGCTATTAAGACCGCCGGTGGAGATACTCTTAGATGCCAAGTTTTAAAGTATAGTGTTGAATTATATTGTATTGGAGGGTTTGTTTCTAGACATAACATAAGTTATGTTAGAAACAACGCTCGCAAACAACACAAAATTAGCTGAACCTCGGGGTGGCTTTAAAACTAGAAGTAGAAGAATCGGGATATGGCAAATCAATGATATAAGGCAGTACGGTCGTCACCTTACGTACTACAAATAGAGAAGTTTTAGCTACAGATTTATTCGTATCTAGAAAAACCCAAAAAAATTAGGACGTACTAAGTAATTAATTTTTTGTTGGAATATTACATGGTTATCACTTTTAGTGCATATGAACTTTTATGTGTATTATGTTTATGATAAAAAGATTCAAAACTAACGTCTCGTAGCAACGCATGAGCATTTAACTAGGTATTATAGTTAATGTTTTCTCGTTTTTAAGTAAAAATTTAATTGTCGTTTTTTTCGCAGCAACGCGCAGCAAAAGAACCTTAGCCGCCACCGTTTAAAAAGGAAACCACCTGCTCCCTAGCTAGAACAAGAAAACACGTGGTGTGAATTCTACACTTACGCGCAGATATCTTACAGAATCACGTACGGACACAACGTGGAGCAGTGCAATTGGAGCAAAGAAGGTTGGCAGTTGAGGAAAAAACGCGAGCACGAACCAGAGATTCACACGTCTGCGCGTAACATCATTTCCGTAAGAACTTGTCCGTAGGTTCAGCATTAACCGTAGAATAAAAGGAGAACCTAGCTAGAACAAGAACCTAGCCGCCACGCCACCGTTTAAATAGGTATGGTAGAATAAAAGGAGAAAAAAAAAAGACTAAAATTCCTGCCAAGCAGGTTGGTGAAGCGAGAAAGCCCCATGCATATATAAGCCCTGCTCACCCTCCCAGCAAAGCACACCTCTCGCTCACACCAAAATCACCCACCAGCATCGTAGAGATCGATGGGCTCCACCGCCGCCGACATGGCCGCGTCCGCCGACGAGGAGGCGTGCATGTTCGCCCTCCAGCTCGCCTCCTCGTCGATCCTCCCGATGACGCTGAAGAACGCCATCGAGCTTGGCCTCCTGGAGATCCTGGTGGCCGCCGGCGGCAAGTCGCTGACCCCGACCGAGGTCGCCGCCAAGCTCCCGTCCGCGACGAACCCGGAAGCGCCGGACATGGTAGACCGCATGCTCCGGCTGCTGGCGTCGTACAACGTCGTGACGTGCCTGGTGGAGGAGGGCAAGGACGGCCGCCTCTCCCGGAGCTACGGCGCCGCGCCCGTGTGCAAGTTCCTCACCCCCAACGAGGACGGCGTCTCCATGGCGGCGCTCGCGCTCATGAACCAGGACAAGGTCCTCATGGAGAGCTGGTGAGTCTCTCAGTGGAGTTAGTTAGTTTCTGTAGATCGTTCCTCTTCTTACCTTGCCCATTTCCTGTCGCTGGCGTACATCATAACTGACTTTCTTCTTTGCCAAATTGAGCTTCACTAACATGATAGTACGTAGTTCTAAATCAGTGATAGTAGGAGCTAGAGGACCTCAGGGTTATTCGGCGTGCGTTAGTTAGCTAAAAATATTTCTGGACACTGCTTTGCCGTACGTGTGCACCGTAGACAGAGTAGAAACTGATCGAGGTTACCTCTAATTGACAATTGCATCTAGTTGCCTGTCGCGCGCGGAACACAAGTGGCAACAAGAGCACACATGCAGAATTATTGCCTGCTAGTACTGGTTGCACACCAACTCCCATTACTTGGATAGCAAGATAATGTGTTCATGCCAATCGTAATTCACACGATGGTATATACAGTACTTCTTGTGAATAAAATGTGTTCTCCCAATCAATCCTCAGGTACTACCTCAAGGACGCGGTGCTTGACGGTGGCATCCCGTTCAACAAGGTGTACGGCATGTCGGCGTTCGAGTACAACGGCACGGACCTGCGCTTCAACCGCGTCTTCAACCAAGCGATGAATAACCACTCCATCATCATCACCAAGAAGCTCCTCGAGCTCTACCACGGCTTCCAGGGCCTCGGCACCCTCGTCGACGTCGCCGGTGGCGTCGGCGCCACTGTGGCCGCCATCGCCGCCCACTACCCTTCCATCAAGGGGGTCAACTTCGACCTCCCCCACGTAATCTCCGAGGCGCTACCATTCCCGGGCGTCACCCACGTCGGCGGCGACATGTTCAAGGAGGTACCCTCGGGCGACGCCATCCTCATGAAGTGGATCCTCCACGACTGGAGTGACCAGCACTGCGCCACGCTGCTCAAGAACTGCTACGACGCGCTGCCGGCGCACGGCAAGGTCGTGCTCATCGAGTGCATCCTGCCGGTCAACCCGGAGGCCAAGCCCAGCTCGCAGGGGGTGTTCCACGTCGACATGATTATGCTCGCGCACAGCCCCGGAGGCAGGGAGAGGTACGAGAGGGAGTTCGAGGCCCTCGCCAGGGGAGCTGGATTCGCCGGTGTGAAGTCCACATACATCTATGCCACCACGTGGGCCATCGAGTTCACCAAGTAGATGAGATCCGTCCCTCCATCCGATCCAGGCAACGTCCCACCGATATGAGGCAACGTCCCTGCATCCATTCTGAATTCTATCAGTGTCAACAATTTCAAAGCATCAATTTCATATATAATAGAGTTTGATGTTAATACATATCAGTGTCAACAATACAAGATTCAACATAATATATTCTAACATGGAGGGAAAATAAGCTAAGTTTGATCTTTATCATTTCGACCGGATAAAAAGTGAGAGTTATAGTCTATGATCCCCAAATGTTCTCTGAATTCATTTAATAATGAGAAAATTGTATTCGTATTTAAATTGGGTACATAACCTTTCTAGAACTCTCAAAAAGTAAGAGCATGAATATATACCATGGATCAACCATTAAAATTCCATGTACAACAATTATAAACAACCTAAAGTGCTCTTGCCAATTCAGTATGAGCAAGATGCATTTTGTAGCAATCAGGGCATGATGAAACAGAATCAAAAAAACATAAAACTGATCATGTACACTGAATCGTGCGACACTTCCTAAACATAGCTCAGCTTTGAGTTTCACCAAATTAAATAGATCCATCCCCTCCATCGAGTATTTCTTCACCTTTTTTTTGGACAATTATACCTTGTAAGAAAGACGATCCAAGAATAAAAATCATTTATTAATTACTTGATGTGCCCGGTTACAATTTCATTGTAAAAGTAGCAAAAATTGGTTCGGAAAATGTAAATAGAAGTGAAGGAGGTAAACCCTAGGTTCAACTGTTTTAGTGTGGCGTAGTAAGCACAAGTGTAACCCCACTTCCATAATAGCACAATGAAGGTTGGTTCCGTAAGAAATTGAATACACTAACACATCAATATCGTAGTTTGCCTGCTGTTTCGCGGCGGCTCACCGGACCGTTGCTAGGTCCGGAGGCCCACAGAAACGACGACACAATCAGCCTCGGCGGTGCGGCCGCCAGAGTAAGGACACGTCTGAGGGTCTTCCCAATCCCGGGCCACCCAGGACCCATGCATCGATCTTCAGCGAGCGGTGCTGCCTTCCTCATCCTGCCCGACGGGAGGAACGAGCAGTCTCTCGAATCTAGAGCGTGGATTAGGAAGCGGGAGCTTTTCCATGTTAGAGTATATATCTGTATATTGTAGTTTCCCCATATGTTAGGGGGTTTTCTGCATATTTGCACTCGTACATGTACTATATATTGTGGCCTTTGGCCCCCTGGTAATACAACACGCATATTCCTCTAACATGGTATCGTAGCAAATTTTGGTCCTATTTTTCTTCTAGTTCGTGCGTGTCGGCTTGTTCCGCCGCCGCTATCTCTCCTTGGCCGCCGGCCGTCTCTCCCGCTGGTTCTCCTCCGGCCGTCTCTCCCGCTGATTCTCCCGCCAGCCCGCCTCGATTCCCGGTCGCCCGCCTCGGATTCCCCGCGCGAGGTCGCCCGCCCCGCTCCGGGTCGCCCGCTCCGCTCCCGCCTCGATTCCCCTGCTCCCGTGCGTGTGGCCGCCGCTCGTGGCCGTGCTCGTGATCTCCCTGGCCCGATCCCGCTCGTGGCCGTGCTCCCTGGCCGGATCTCTCCCTCCCATTCGTTTTCTCTCCCCGCGTGTGGCCGCCGATCGTGCCGTGTTCTCTGGCCCGATTTCTCCGATCTGTTTTCTCTGCAGTTGACTTAATCTGAAAAAAAAGCAAAAAGGAAAAAAAAAGCAAAAAAAAAAGAGAGCTATGTCTTCCGCTGTTCCCGCCCCTTCTTTGGGCCCACCTTCGGTACTTGGTATTTGTCCGCTGCCTCCGTGCATGACTGCTATCTATTCTTCGTCGCCTTTTGCGGCCTCTTCGCGCGGCTCTGCCCGCGCTTCGCCGACTTCGTCTATGTCGGCCTGCCGCTCTACATCGACTTTTGCGGCCTCTTCACGCGGCTCTGCCCGCACTTCACCGACTCCGTCTACGTCGGCTCGCCGCTCTTCACCGACTTTCGCGGCCTCTTCCCTCGGCTCTGGCCGTGCTTCGCTGATTTTGTCTCCCTCGGCCTGCCGCTCTACATCGACTTTTGCGGCCTCTTCACGCGGCTCTGCCCGCGCTTCGCCGACTTCGTCTATGTCGGCCTGCCGCTTGATACGTCTCCAACGTATCTATAATTTCCGATGTTCCATGCTTGTTTTATGACAATACCAACATGTTTTATGCACACTTTATGTCGTATTCGTGCATTTTCTGGAACTAACCTATTAACAAGATGCCGAAGTGCCAGTTCCTGTTTTCTGCTGTTTTTGGTTTCAGAAATCCTAGTAACGAAATATTCTCGGAATCGGACGAAATCAACGCCCAAGTTCCTATTTTCACCGGAAGCATCCAGAACACACGAGAACCGCCAGAGAAGGGGGACAGGGCCACCAAACCACACCCCGGCGCGGCCAGGGGGGGGGCCGCGCCCCCCTATGGTTTGGGCAGCCCGTGGCCCCTCCGACTCCGACTCTTCGCCTATTTAAGCCGTCATGACCTAAAACTTCGACACCGCTTGACGAAACTCCAGAAAGACTCCAGGGACGCCGCCACATCGCGAAACTCCAATTCGGGGGACAGAAGTCTCTGTTCCGGCACCCTGCCGGGACGGGGAATTGCCCCCGGAACCATCTCCACCGCCGTCTCCACCGCCATCTTCACCGCCATCGCTGCCTCCATGATGAGGAGGGAGTAATCCATCCCCGAGGCTGAGGGCTTCGCTGTAGCTATGTGGTTCATCTCTCTCCCATGTACCTCAATACAATAATCTCATGAGCTGCTTTACATGATTGAGATTCATATGAGTTTTGTATCACAATTCATCTATGTGCTACTCTAGTGATGTTATTAAAGTATTCTATTCCTCCTGCATGGTGTAAAGGTGACTAGTGTGTGCACTATGTGGTTCTTGTCGTAGGCTATGATCATGATCTCTTGTAGATTGTGAAGTTAACTATTACTATGATGGTATTGATGTGATCTATTTGGTTATGTTGATCTATCTTACACTATAAGGTTACTAAAATATGAACATTAATTGTGGAGCTTGTTAACTCCGGCATTGAGGGTTCGTGTAATCCTACGCAATGTGTTCATCATCCAACAAAAGTGTAGAGTATGCATTTATCTATTCTGTTATGTGATCAATGTTGAGAGTGTCCACTAGTGAAAGTGTAATCCCTAGGCCTTGTTCCTAAATACTGCTATCGCTACTTGTTTACTGTTTTACTGCGTTTCTACTGCTGCAATACTACCACCATCAACTACACGCCAGCAAGCTATTTTCTGGCACCGTTGCTACTGCTCATATATATTCATACCACCTGTATTTCACTATCTCTTCGCCGAACTAGTGCACCTATTAGGTGTGTTGGGGACACAAGAGACTTCTTGCTTTGTGGTTGCAGGGTTGCATGAGAGGGATATCTTTGACCTCTTCCTCCCCGAGTTCGATAAACCTTGGGTGATCCACTTAAGGGAAAACTTGCTGCTGTTCTACAAACCTCTCGCTCTTGGAGGCCCAACACTGTCTACAGGAAAGGAGGGGGAACGTAGACATCAAGCTATTTTCTGGCGCCGTTGCCGGGGAGGAAAGGTAAAAGGTACTCACACTCCGGATCTCGGCTACTAAGCTATTTACGCCGTTGTAAGTACTCGAAGCTATTTCCTTTAGATCCTGCAATTGCAACTTTTTGTTTCTTGTTTTACACTAGTTAGGCATAATGGAAAACAACAAAAAAATTGGTGAGCTTTTTAATCTTTTTCCTGATTTAGAATTGTTTGATGCGAAAATTAAAAAACCTATGGAACCTTATTTGCATGCTAGTAGCGATGTTATTAGTATGAATGCAATTACTGCTAATGCTATGGAGAAGTCTAAGCTTGGGGAAGCTAGTTTTTGTGATATTTTTAGCTTCCCATCTTTAGGGGAGAAAATTTGTTCTGATAATGCTTTATCTCCCATATGCAATAACTCTAATGATGCTTGTGATATTTTAAATCCACCTGCTGAAAGTATTCCGTATAAAATACCTATGAAAATTATTGAACGTGTTATGGATAACCACTATAAAGGGGATGGAACCTGTCCATCCTAGAGATCATTTATCGTTTTTGCACGAATTATGCGGGTTATTCAAGTGTGCAGGTATCTCTATGGATGAAGTGAAGAAGAAGCTATTCTCCGTTTCGCTGTCTGGTAAAGCGGCGCATTGGTATAAATTGTTGGAGAATAGACATTCTCTTGGTTGGGAGGAAATTGCATCTCTCTTTTATTCTAAATTTTATCCTCCTCATGAAGTGCATATTGATAGGAATTATATTTATAACTTTTATCCTCGTGATGGAGAGAGTATTTCTCAAGCGTGTGGGAGATTGAAATCACTAATGCTCAAATATCCCATTCATGAGCTCCGCCGTAATGTTATTATTAATAATTTTTATGCGAGGCTTTCAGGACAACACAAGGACTATCTGGACGCGTGTTCGGGGGGATCTTTCACAAGCAAGGAGGTTGAAGCTAGGTGGGATCTTCTTGATCGGATTGAGGACAACGCTGAAGGATGGGAGAACGACAAAGGTAAAGAGTTAGGTATAAATTATGATTATGAATGCATTGAAGCTTTTATGGATACCGATAAATTTCGAAATATGAGTGCTACTTATGGTCTTGACTCTCAAGTTGCTGCAAATCTTTATAAATCCTTTGCTTCTCATTTTGAATTGCCTAAGAAGAATTTTGATAAGTATCATGAACCTTTTAAAGAGGCTTGCATGAAGAATGAAATTGTTGTTAATTATTGCAATAAGCATGCTCAAACTCCTAAGAATGCTATTTCCTATAAGCATGTTAATTTTTGTGGAATGCATAGGCCTTGTGGAATTAATCAAGTTAAAGATGAATATTGCATCCATCATATTAATGAAAAAACTAGAAAGTGGTCTAGGGCTCTAGATGATCTTGGTAAAAAAGTTTGTGCCCTCTATCCTTTTATTTGTGAAGTTTGCCATGAAGTGGGTCATTTTAATTTTCAATGCTCTTCCGATGATATTTTGAACCCAATGAGTGCTGCAAATTTTTATTGTGATGATGAAATTACTCCTAATCAACATGATGAACTTACTTTATTTTTGGGGTGTGAAGAACTGTCGAGAAAAATCTCTTTGTTACATATGAGTGATCTTGATATTGATGATGTCCTGCATGGGTGTTTTTCTTATTGCATTGATAATAGCCATACAAATACTTACATACAAAATATTTTAGAAGATGACACCTTGCCAAAATATGATAGGACCGCTGTGTGTTTTCAACTAATTAATGAAAAGGAGGGATCCTCCCAAGTTTCTTCTATTGTTTCTGAAAGTAAATCAGGTTATGCGGACAAGCTACCCTTCAAGCCTCTTCCTCCTAAAGAAGGGAACGAGGAGAAGGAAGAGAAGAAGAAGAAGAAGAAGGGAACGAAGAAGAAGAAGAAGAAGAAGAAGAAGGAGAATAAAAAGAAAGAGGTAACGGCGTATCCCCGCGTGAATGAGATAACGCTAGGTAACCGTAAGTATGTTGCTCCTAATGATTATTGTGATAATGAATCTGAATACGATGATCTTCCTATGCTCTCTACATACATTAGTGATCATGATTTGAATGAGCATACTACTTTTGATATTGCAAATCTCTGGGAAACTAATTCTGAAAATGATGATGATAATAATTGCCATAGTGTCAGTGCTATCCATGCTTCCTCCCAAAATGATATAGAAAGCTCTAAGCTTGGGGAAGAGGTGTTTGAAAATCCTTTTGCTACTGGTCATTATGTTCTTGATACATCTCCTTCTAATAACAATGATGGTATGGTCATAGATAAACCGACTGTGAAAGATAACTATTCTATTTCTTATGATGACACTGAGCCTCCGATCTTTGATGATTATTATAAAGAATGCTATGATATAGGTTATAACTACCCTTATGAAACTTGTCATAGTCATGATTGGATTACCAAAAACAATTCTTTTAATATGCAACTTGTTTACCATGTTCAAATTCTTGATAATAATCTCGCTCCAATTACTATTAATGAGAATAACTCTTCTTATGCCAAAATTAATGATATTTCTATGCATATGAACCATGATAAGAATGTTTTAAGTGATGGGTATATTGTGGATTTCATAAATGATGCTACTGAAAGTTATTATGAGAGAGGGAAATATGGTTATATGCATCTTAATAATATTAAGTTTCCCTCTTTATGTTGAGAATCTTGAAGTTACTCGTGTTTTATCCTCTTATGCTTGTCACTTTGTTCTTCATGAATTCATTTGTGTACAAGATTCCTCTTCATAGGAAGCATGTTAGACTTAAATGTGTTTTGAATTTGCCTCTTGAAGCTCTCTTTTGCTTCAAATACTATCTCTTGCAAGTGCACCATTAAAACTGCTGAGCCCATCTTAATGGCTATAAAGAAAGAACTTCTTGGGAGATAACCCATGTATTATTTTGCTACAGTACTTTGTTTTATATTTGTGTCTTGGAAGTTGTTTACTACTGTAGCAACCTCTCCTTATCTTAGTTTTGTGTTTTGTTGTGCCAAGTAAAGTCGTTGATAGAAAAGTTCATACTAGATTTGGATTACTGCGCAGTTTCAGTTTCTTTGCTGTCACGAATCTGGGCAAAATTCTCTGTAGGTAACTCAGAAAATTATGCCAATTTACGTGAGTGATCCTCAGATATGTACGCAACTTTCATTCAATTTGAGCATTTTCATTTGAGCAAGTCTGGTGCCATTTTAAAATTCGTCTTTACGGACTGTTCTGTTTTGACAGATTCTGCCTTTTATTTCGCATTGCCTCTTTTGCTATGTTGGATGAATTTCTTTGATCCATTAATGTCCAGTAGCATTATGCAATGTCCAGAAGTGTTAAGAATGATTGTGTCACCTCTGAACATGTTAATTTTTTATTGTGCACTAACCCTCTAATGAGTTGTTTCGAGTTTGGTGTGGAGGAAGTTTTCAAGGGTCAAGAGAGGAGGATGATATACTATGATCAAGAAGAGTGAAAAGTCTAAGCTTGGGGATGCCCCGGTGGTTCATCCCTGCATATTTCAAGAAGACTCAAGCATCTATGCTTGGGGATGCCCAAGGCATCCCCTTCTTCATCGACAAATTATCAGTGTTCCTTCTCTTGAAACTATATTTTTATTCGGTCACATCTTATGTACTTTACTTGGAGCGTCTGTATGTTTCTTGTTTTTGTTTTTGTTTGAATAAATGCTTGTGTGGGAGAGAGACACGCTCCGCTGGTTCGTATGAACACATGTGTTCTTAGCTCATAATATTCATGGCGAAGGTTGAAACTGCTTCGTTAATTATTATATGGTTGGAATTGGAAAATGCTACATGTAGTAATTGGTATGATGTCTTGAATAACTTGATACTTGGCAATTGTTGTGCTCTTGTTTAAGCTCTTGCATCATATACTTTGCACCTATTAGTGAAGAAATACATAGAGCTTGTTAAAATTTGGTTTGCATGAGTGGTTTCTCTAGAGTCTAGATATTTTCTAGTAAGATGTTTAAACAACAAGGAAGACGATGTATAGTTTTATAATGCTTGTAATATGTCTTTTATGTGAGTTTTGCTGTACTAGTTCATGCTTGTGTTTGCTTCAAACAACCTTGCTAGCCTAAACCTTGTATCGAGAGGGAATACTTCTCATGCATCCAAATCCTTGAGCCAAACAACACTATGCCATTTGTGTCCACCATACCTACCTACTACATGGTATTTTTCGCCATTCCAAATTAAATTGCTTGAGTGCTACCTTTAAAATTCCATCATTCACCTTTGCAATATATAGCTCATGGGACAAATAGCTTAAAAACTATTGTGGTATTGAATATGTAATTATGCACTTTATCTCTTATTAAGTTGCTTGTTGTGCGATAACCATGTTCACCGGGGACGCCATCAACTACTCTTTGTTGAATTTCATGTGAGTTGCTATGCATGTTTGTCTTGTCTCGAAGTAAGAGCGATCTACCACCTTATGGTTAAGCATGCATATTGTTAGAGAAGAACATTGGGCCGCTAACTAAAGCCATGATCCATGGTGGAAGTTTCAGTTTTGGACATATATCCTCAATCTCAAATGAGAAAATAATTAATTGTTGTTACATGCTTATGCATAAAAGAGGAGTCCATTATCTGTTGTCTATGTTGTCCCGGTATGGATGTCTAAGTTGAGAATAATCAATAGCGAGAAATCGAATGCGAGCCTTCTCCTTAGACCTTTGTACAGGCGGCATAGAGGTACCCCTTTGTGACACTTGGTTAAAACATGTGCATTGTGATGATCCGGTAGTCCAAGCTAATTAGGACAAGGTGCGGGCACTATTAGTATACTATGCATGAGGCTTGCAACTTGTAAGATATAATTTACATGATACATATGCTTTATTACTACCGTTGACAAAATTGTTTCATGTTTTCAAAATAAAAGCTCTAGCACAAATATAGCAATCGATGCTTTCCTCTTTGAAGGACCATTCTTTTACTTTTATTG